>NC_083579.1:47546970-47651970 GCF_027579695.1 Neoarius graeffei | reverse complement strand
TTGTTGGTTTGTCTGTTAGCAACATTACGGAAAAAGTTATGAACAGATTGCTCTGAAATTTTTTCCAGAGGTGTGACTGGGCACAAGTAACAATCCATTAAATTTTGGCGGTGATCCGGATCACCTTCTGGAACCCGGATTTTTTTAAAGGATCCTTGGCGGAGGTCTGCGCTCTCCGAGTGCTTTTCTAGTTTGTTTGTGTAACTGTGTGTGTGTGTGTGTGTGTGTGTGTGTGTGTGTGTGTGTGTGTGTGTGTGTGTGTGTGTAAAACATACCTCATAATTAGTGCCTCCATGAGGAAATCCATCTCGTCTTGCTCAGAACAGATTTCCGGAAGAGTCTATCACACAAGCAAGAAAAGGAAGACAGAATTAATTTTGAGCTTTTAAACACAGACCCAACTCCGAACACAAAAACAGAGATCATTACCTTGATAGCAACCTGCATGGCAGTGTTGTCTCCATTCATACCCAGAACCTGACCTTCATACACTTCTCCAAAAGCACCGTGCCCTAAAGCCCTGTAACCAAAATGCCCTGTAATTTATTGAAATTCAGAGGAAGCATGCAATGTGACATGAACCTGGCTCCAGCTAGCACCTGAAAGGGGACTGCTTCAAGGAAAAATCCACTCTGAACAGCATATTAAATTTTATAATGCACCGTTGTCCAAGATTTATTTTTCAATGAAATGCTGAGCTGATTTTTTTTTAAAAAAATGTAAAACGTCTTTCTTCAACATGTTGGTCTTTATTTTCATTTTGTTTAATAATTTCCTACTGTAACCAGAATGCCATTGAACTTCCTGCCAATGGTTTCAGCAGCGGGAGTTAGTCCCATCTAAAGAGACAGATGCAGCAGAGCTATGTTTCTCTAGTCTGTCCAGCTCTCACCACCTCATCTGTACACTCTGCTCAAACAGATAAGGTTCCAAATTTCAACTTTCGTGCTTACACTCCTATCAGCACCATCATGGATATGATCTCATAGACCTCTAACTAGCCAAGTCGAGTCTCTGCCATAACTCAGTGCAACTGTATTGGATAGCTGCATTGCATTCTGGGACTTAGTGCCCAATATCTGCTGGCTTCATTACTTCTACATTGGATTTCTCATTAATAAGACATGGATCATTACTGGTAAATGGTGTGTGAAATGCTTAACCCTGTACTGTAAGGGGTTGTCAGATGGCAACAATTTATTTATCTAATTTTTCTAGTAGGCACTACCAGAAAAACCTACACAGTTACAGTTTATTTTTGAAAAGGGGGAATTTTTTTTTTTTTGCTATGACACATAATTATCAGGTCCCATGACCAGGAAATGCTGGTAGCACTTCCATTTTCAGTAGATGCTTGACTCAGTCAAGGTCATCAGCCGAAAGTCCTTCAAGACAAAAAACACTATCTGTAGTAAGTAAACATTTAGTTTTTATCATTAAAACAAGTTTAGATATAATGAGTCATTTGTAAAATGGTAAAATGTAATTGTTGCCATTTGGCAACCTTTATGGCTATGTTTCCTTATGAATTATTATCTCCTAACGTCTAACAAAAATAAAGAAAATACAGCACCGTCCCAGAAATATTTCAATGTAAACATGTTTAATGCACAGTGGTGTAGTGGTTAGCACTGTCGCCTCACAGCAAGAAGGTTCTGGATTCGAGCCCAGTGGGACTTTCTGTGGGGAGTTTGCATGTTCCACGAGTGACTTTCTGTGGGGAGTTTGCATGTTCTTCCCGTGTCCGCATGGGTTTCTTCCGGGTGCTCCGGTTTCCCCCACAGTCCAAAGACATGCAGGTTAGGCTAATTGGTGGCTCTAAATGGCCCTAACCCATAACTACATCATCACTTGTTTACCGCAATGCATTATGGGCGATACCCGGGGTCAGCTCCGCCGTATTGTTTACTTTCGCCTTTGTTAAACACTGCACTGTTCTGTCTAACCGGTTTTAACTGTGCCTAAAGTGAATTGCTGTGTGCCTTGCTGTGTCTCCACAACAAAGAGAACACCTAATTTGAGCTTTTATCAGCTGCCAGTCGAGAAGAAGAGAAGAAAGAAATGGATAATTTTAATTCGCAACAAAAACCTTCGAACTGAATTGAAATGGACATGTGTTTGTAGCTTACATTTCTCCAGTGGGAAAAAGATGTACTTAAACTGTGACTCAGCAATATTCCCATGGTCTGTGGAATGGCCTTCGGTTATAGAAGATTATAACAATCAACACTGTTCATCGTCTGAAACTACTGATATTCCAAAGCCTGTAAAACAAAGAAGCATTCTTCGGCCTTTGCCGCTCAACGTGCTGAAGCACTTGGCAGCCAAACGGGCCTCTCAGACCGATAAAATTCCCAAACCACAAAGGGTTCTCTTTTGGGTATGTATAATGTTCAGTGTACCTCAATAGAGGCATTTATTAATGCGTCACCATCTGGGTCACATACGTATCGACTTAATCCACTGTTTATTAAGTCCTTCACCCTATAAAACACACCAAAAATTAAGTTCAATCCAGTATAAATCCAGATTAGACTTACAAAATAGTTTATTTCTTAAGATTTGACTAGATGTAGCAAAATTTTTCAAAATTAGGAATGAAATTATTTAGGATACAAATTATTTATGTTGTTCACGCATTTTCATTGATTAGGCCTATACAGTTTTGCTATACCTGGCCGCAGGACCTGGCAGTAGGCCTAACATGAATGTAACTTCGCCATGAACATTATAGATATTACAGCCAATTTCAGAGAGGCTACATACAATTCCTGATATTCAGATAGATTTGTTTTCTCGATAAAGTTTAGTTGGTGCAATATACATCCTAAGAAATAAGACATTCTGAGATTTGATGGGATAGGCTCCAGCTTGCCCGGACCCTGCAAAGGATAAGCGATTACGGATAATGGATGGATGTTTAATGTGTTCCAGGGTGGACTTTTCCTTTAAAGGTTCTATGTAAAACCCTACATCAGAGAGTATTACTCTTTATGAAAGATTACAAGTAGAACCCCTTTAGAAAGATAGAATTGTTAAGTCTGTTTGTAATATTATGCTTGCTTTCTAAAGATAAGTTTTAACAGATTATCCTGGATAGGATTTTAACCAATTGGTCTGTAAGGTAGGAGCACCTGAGGAGTGTGATGTTCTTGCGTGGAACCTCCTTCAGCTCACACAGTGATGCAGCTTTACCAGCAAAGCAATAGTTGGGGTTGTAGTCAGTCATGATGATGGAGGAGCGAATCTTGCTCAGCTTGTGTTCGGGGCTCTGCAAACACACCCGGACTGCATGGAGGTGGTTCTTCTTGCGGTAGTACACTGCAGTAGCACAGAGCACAAGGTTAACAAAGCGGGAGGTGCACATAACAGAAGACCCACACTACACACCATTTACAGCTCAATCTTATTCAGCATTAAGTGCAAATAATTTATCCTTAACCTTTCTGTAAGGATTATGGACGTTATGAAGATACGTTAGTTATCTTACAACATGATACATCCTAGACAACTGCAATGTATTATATATGCAATTTATTTATTGCCATATATTTAACATGACATTATCACTATTACAGCAAAAAAGTATGAAATTCAAAAAAGTCGTAGGTCACACACAAAAAACACTGAATCAGGATTGCACAGTGCAGCCAAAACCCCACTTTCATTTTAATTTCGTATTATATAATTTAGACCAATGCATTTGCTTTCAAGATATCTTTTAACAATTCTTTGAAAGCCTAATGGCCTAACTTGTGCCTAGCAGTCTTTCAGGTCCGACTTCCAGGGTCATTTTTTCACCTGTCATGTCCAGAGCTGAAAATAAACCCAACAGACAGTTCCCTCAGAAGCTCTCAAAGAAGTAGAGATTACACTTAACTTCCTCCTAATCCTCTAATGGCCCAAAACTGTTCTAATGGACTAAACTATCTCTGGATTGGTGAGGCGCTTGCCCTCTGCACTGCCAGCTGAGCAGGAAGCACTCACCCTCAGGAATGGGCGTCCATGTCCCCACTGCAGGTTGGTAGTCTGCTTGTGGGGGGGCACTGCGTGGAGGTGAGGGGTTCCCTTTGCCGTCGGGCGTGAAGTGAAGCCGGCAGGAAGTTGACCAAGGGAGGGGAGTGGGGCAAGAGAGGGGAAGGAGTAAAAGAGGAAGGGGAGTTGCCCAAGCACAGACTACCAACCTGCATTAGGGAGAGCTCATGGGAAAAGACAAGTTAACCACCAATAGAGCTCTTAATACACTCACGTGTCCAGCAGTAATAAATCAAGGAAAATGAATTTCTGGATTGTCCCAAAAACTAGTTGTATTTTTGTCCAAACAATTTTTATCTTGTACACTTGTGTGCAAAACAAAACAAGGGAAGGTCTAAGGCATGTTACCAAGTTCTAACACCTAAACAAAACAGAGTTCTACCACCACTGGAGAACCTAGTACACATCTCAAATGCACCTCAATTCACAGGAGTTTGGGGAAAAACACTGAACCCAAAAAAGATATGTGATATTAGTTAGACATGAAAAAATATGCTTAATGGAAGGGGTTTAATGTTATTTTGTAAGGACTTATTATAGAGTCTTTATTTATCATATACTGACTTAAAAGAACATGTGGTGCAGCATTCTGCAGTTCCTGCACAAATATAACATGCAACAGTCCAAAATACTTTGTATGAATAGTTCATATTCAGCACCATCAAGGACTTATAATGATATCATTGAACTAAAATGAGGTTATATCACATATACAATATGAGTAGAAACCTTGGACACATCTAGCTGTATGTTTGTTATGATGTTTTGGAAATGTTTCCAAGGCAAATATAACTAGTGGAAGTGAAAGTGAAGCTGTGGCAGTGAGGGAGCGCTCAACCCTGGGCTGTGGGATGAAGAAGGAGTCAGAGAAACAGTGGGAAGGAGTGAGTGTCCACACCTTTGTGTATTTTACACTGTCTGACCAAAAAAAAAAAAAAAAAAAAAAAAAATCACCATTTGGATTTTAATAAGCAAATACTTAAGAACCTTTGATTGGATAATTACTGCAGTGATCAATATGGTTCAGCTGGCAACAATTCTTTTAACCCTAACTGATGCAGTGAGTAGCTTCTCATTTCTTTAACAGCCAGATTGGATGTGGCGTTGCATAAGGTTGTTGAAACAATGCTATGGCCAACGCACACCTTAATCACAGAGAAAGGCAGTCCAACAAAATATGAGTATGCAACCTTTTTTTTTTTTTTTTTTGGCCAGGCAAGGAACTGCTGAATGCCAGAAAGAGAGAGATAGTGCATCGCTGAGCAAAATGAGTGACAATTTCCAAATGGACACAGGTTTCTTTTAATTTACTTTTTTTTTAATGAGAACACCTGCGCTAAAACATACTGAAGGAAAACGGCAGAATAAATACAGCACCACTCTCTCTATACTGCCTGCCTCCAACCTCCACAATTCTGTCACACCTATCAGGGTATCTTTCATGCCTTTATATAATTGTACTGTATCCATCCATCCATCCATCCATCCATCCATCCATCCATCCATCCATCCATCCATCATCTGTAGCCGCTTATCCTGAATTGTACTGTATTTAGTTCCAAAATAAATTAATAACTTGAACAAGTGCTCAGCATATCTGGGAACTTATTCAGGACTGTTGGAAAAGCGTTGCAGCTTGCGACCTTATGAAGCTACTTGAGAGAATGCCAAGACTGTGCAAAGCTGTCATCAAGAGTACTCTGTAAATTATAGATTATAAAACAGCTTCCATTTATTTTAGGCACTGTATAATTCAGCATGAATCATTTCATCATTTTAATGTCCTCACTTCTATTCTAAATCATGGGAAATAGTAAAGATAAAAGCCTTCTATGTGTGTCCACAATTTCTAATTAGTATATAGTCAGTAGCACCCTGATATTTTCTTATTTCTTTTAAGGATGGCTTAAGGTTTTCATTCCAACCAAGCACGAGCTACAACTGTAAGTCGTATCAAGTTGTATATATTTTTTTAAATAAAGCATCTGAAGCTAAGTTAACTTCTGTGATCAACCTGAATCTCCCCAGTATCCCACAAGTAATGTCAAATCTTGTCTCGGAAGAGTGAAAAACCACAGAACACATCATAATGAGGTCAGGCTATCGTAGATCTGATTTATTTGATATTGTTGCAAACAATGTTGCTGATATTTTTTTTCTAGATTTACAAAAATCTGGTCTCTTTCAATCAGGAAGAAAACAAGAGTTTTGGGTCCACGAAGTGAGATTTTAGAAGAGCTCTTAATAATTACTTTTACACTATAGAAGGGTCAAGCCACACTTCACGCCTGTTTATTTATATAATGCTCACATTAATGCACACATCACATTTAGGTGAACAGCCAAAGATACATGAAATATTCCCTGACCAGAAATTATTCCTGGCTAGAAATTATGTTTTAAAGCCCAAGGATTTAAGGTACTAAATAGCAGCAATAATAGTTACTTTGATAAAATAGCATTGAGAAAAGATGGATATGAACTAATTTGGCCTCACTCATACATCAGCATAATACAAAATAATGAATTGGTTAACAGCAGTCACATTATTGATTCCCTACTAACTGCTTCGTCACGTCAGTGCTGTTTCAGCCACAAAATGACCGAGAAGGACTCCATATCCCAGCAGCCCTGCACGACCTGATCGTGCACCTCACCGATTACTCTCACCTGTCCTGTGTTTCACTAATTAGTAACTTTATTTGTGTTCCAGTTTCTCTGTGGCTGTGTCCAAAATCACTCACTCGTTCACTACTCCTTATTCACTATATAGGGAATTCTATATAGAGGACTATATAGTGAGCTCATTGGTAAAATGAAAAAACACTTTTGGACACTACTCCGCCGTGTCGTTATTTATGTCATTACTGTCGCACAATTAAAATGTGCCAGATCAGTCGGCTGGTGGGTTTTCAAAATAATAAATACATGCATGTATTTTTGTGATAAATCCATATTATACTGAGCGCATTTCCCACATTAATAAATACAAAGTACTTTGTGTCTGCTGCATCTTTCAGTTCTTTTAAATCAAGGCTGAATACTTTCTTCTTTGCCGCTGCCTTTTATTAACTCAAATTTGAGGCTTTTGATTAATTTCTCGCTCTGCACTGTAACGTTTATTCTAGTATTTTATCTGTCTTATTCTATTTTAGCTTTTTTTCTATTCTCTTGCTATTTTTAATTGTAATTGAATGTCTGTTTATAATGTGTTTCTTCCTCCGTCCATTCACCCCAACGCACTTTTTTTCAGCACGACCACAATGCATGATGGTGCATATTGCTTGGTTAGTGACCATCGGTTGTACACTACTTTTCATGATGTTTTGTGGGATACTATGAGTCCACTATACAGGGTGTAATAATTCTCACTGTACATTCAGACAGCACTACAAAATGGTGAATTCACTATATAGTCCACTATGTAATGAGTAGTGAGTTATTTCGGACACGGTATGTTTCATCATCAGGCTTTTGTCGCATTTCACATCAGCTGTCTCATGTGTAGTATACCACGTTGTTTTTCTGCTCGCTCTTGTTTTTTGTTTGTGAGTGATCATTGTTTCCATTTTTTTGTCTTTAATAAAACCTTTCACCTGCATCCACCTCCTCGAATCTAACAATGGCCTAATTAGGGAAAAAATATTAAACATTAAAAAACTAAAACCTGATTAAAATGCACTAATTTGGCTCAATAAAGGGCACGCAGTTGGCTATTAAAGTCATTTATAACTACTGAAATTTGTATTTTTCTTTACAAAGTTTAAAAAATAACATGACAGCCACATTTTATTAGGAGATTTAGAGTATAAATTATTTTATGATACAGGAAAAAAACAACAACATGGATCTAAATGATTCATTATATGAGTTATCCTGGCAATGCTTTACATTACAATTCCCTTAACAGTTCCATTAACTAAGATTAATTGCTGTATTATATAACATTTACAAACCATGAACCTTCAGCATCAATAAATCATGTAACAAGTAATTTAACATTTGTTTAATTGTTAACATATTGACTTCTGTTAATTCAATTCATGGTTAAAAATATGCATAACAGCATGTTAATAAATGTTGCTAACTTACTGGTCTCCAGGCAAGTTATAATATAATTATATAAATATTATACCTTTCTCCAGCTCTGTTCTGAATTTTATGAGTTAACAACAAATGTTTATGGAAATGCTACTTATATTGGTCATGCTGGGCTTTAATTTTACTAATTAGTTGTTTGAAAATTAACTAACTAACCCGAGGTGTAGATTATTTAGCTTATTTGGTTAAACAGTTAATATGAATGTTAGTATTATTAGTCCTAATACTACTACTACTACTACTAACACATTAGTAATGTTAATACTAATGGTGTATTATGTTTAAATTCATGGTTTGCTCATGTTAACTAATGCATCAAATAATATCTCTATTTTGAGTTTATTGTAAATCTATAAGTATAAAAACGTTAATATATTTTGTGCACTCTGCACAAAACACTGATGCTCACTTAATGACAGCTTCTTTACAATGCACTTGGAATTCTCACTGATTCTCAGTTTGAAATGTCACGATGAATTGTGGTCTGCTTTCTCATGGCTGTTTGCACACAGCTTTTGTGCTAATATGTACTTATGCTGTTTTTAAAGCTTTTTTTTGTATGACATTTAAAGTTTCTCAGTTTATTGTGAGATTGTTTTATTTTGGAGTTCACTCTGATCTCCATTTTTCTCATATGAGCTAGCATGTAAAGTTGTTAAAGTGAAACCCCATGCTTAAAGTTTTAATGCGTGTCAGGGTTCTCGCACAACTTTTGTCACATATTAAATACAGCATGTCATGCTTTCTTTTTCTTTTAGTTCTATTTCGATTACCATTTGATCTGGCTAGTCCAAATCTAGCAATCCTAGAGCTGACATAAAAATGCAAATGTAAAAGTACTGTGAAAGTATTCCTCTAAAGATGGCTTGTTCCTCTTGAGAATTCATTACATAATCGCTGTAGTTATGTCCCAATACAGTCAGAGAAAGCAGATGGGTGGAGGGGTAGAAAGAGTCAGAGGCGATAGAAGGTGTAGGGGATGGAGTTGAGGCACAACTGGAAGAGACTCTTACTGAGAGTAAGGCAAGCACAGGTCAACACAACACCCGTCACCACAGCGGACGCCACCACTGCCACTATCAGAGACAAGGACGGGTGTCCGGCGACCATGGAACCCTGTGTTTCTGCTGGAGGATCACGTATGGAGAAAGAAATAAATGAAAGAATGTGAAAAACTTAACAGTAAATCATCCAGAACAAAATTTTTAACATTTATCAAATATGTTGTATGGGTATATTGTATGTTGCTCTAGATAAGAGTGTCTGCTAAATGCCATTCATGTAATGCAATGCAATGTTTTAATAGATGTTGTCCCTACAAATAAATGCATTAATACAACCCCAAATCAGAAAAACCTGGGACGGTATGGAAAACACGAATAAAAAAGAAAGCAGTGATTACTAAATTGACTTTGACTTGTATTTCATTGCAGACAGTATGAACCCAAGATATTTCATGTTTTGTCTGGTCAACTTCATTTCACTTGTTAATATACAGTCCATCCATTCCTGTGTTTCAGGCCTGCAACACATTCAAAAAAAAGTTGGGATGGGGCAATTTAGGGCTAGTAATGAGGTACAACAATTAAATAATGATGTGATTTGAAACAGGTGATGTCAACAAGTGATTGTAATCATGATTCGGTACAAAATCAGTATCAAGGAAAGGCCTAGGCTTTGAGGAGCAAAGATGGACTCCAATTTGTGTGAGAAAATTATTGAAATGTTTAAAAACAATGTTCTTCAAAGAAAGCTGTGAAGCAATTTGGATATTTCACCTTCTATGGTGCATAATATCATTAAAAAAATTCAAGGACTCTGCAGGAATTTCTGTACATAAAGGGCAAGGGCACAAGCCTAAGCTTGTGATCTCCGATCTCTTAGACGGCACTGCATCAAGAACCGTCATTCATCTATAGCTGATATAACCACATGGGCTCAGGATTACTTTGGCAAACCTTTGTCAAGCACTACAATATGGAGATACATCCACAAATGCCAGTTAAAACTTTTCTGTGCAAAAAGGAAGCCTTGCATTAACTGTGTCCAGAAGTGCCGTCAGTTTCTCTGGATTCGGCGGCATCTGGGATGGACCATCACACAATGGAAACATGTATTGCGGTCAGACGATTCAGTATTCCAGGTCTATATAGAAGGCGCTATATAAGTTAATCTTGCTGTTGTTGTTGTTGGGAAGAAATGGATGCCATGTGCTCCAGACCAAAGACGAAAAGGACCATCCAGACTGTTACCAGCAACAAGTCCAAAAGTCAGGGTCTGTCATGGTATGAGGTTGTGTCAGTGCCCTTGACAAAGGTAACTTGCACTTCTGTGATGGCAGCATTAATGCAGAAAGTACACTGAGATTTTGGAGCAACATATGCTGCCTTCACGATGACATCTTTTCCAGGGATATTTCAACAAGACAATGCAAACCACATTCTGCACACATTACAAAGGCATAGCTGTGGAAGAAGAGGGTGTCTGTCCCCAGTAGAGAATGTGTGGCGAATTTTGAAATGAAAAATGACAATGATGACCCCGTACTGGTGCACACCTTAAGACCTGTTTGCAGGAAGAATGGGACAAAAATAACACCTGAAACGCTTCATCACTTGGTGTCTTCGGTCACTAAACATCTTTTAAGTGTTGTGAGAAGGAATGGCAATATTACAAAGTGGTAAATGCTTTATCGTCCCAACTTTTTTTTGAAATGTGTTCCAAGAATCAGAATTGAAATAAACAGTAAATTTCATGAGGTAAGACATCAAATAATGTGCTGTTGTATTGTTCTGAGTGCAATACAGATCAAATATTATTTACAAACCATTGTTTTCCGTTTTAATTTTAATTTCAACATATCATCCCAACTCTGATTTGGTGCTGTACCATACATGGCACTTTAAGACAATAACTAAATTACAGTTGCATCATTACCAGTATGCATAAAATTACATGAATTTGTAGATCACCATCACAATATACAGTGACAATTATATTATGGATTATATAAATTTTACCATAATACTGTTTCTCAAATCAGATTCTCAATTCTGAAATTGTAGATTAAGTTTTTCTAACTGCACAGCTCTGACAGCATTACTGACTGTAATTCAGATCATTTATATTCATGTGCTTGTTCTAATGTGTTATCATTTCTATAATAACAGCTCATTTATATCATCTAAGCCTAATAATAAACAATTTAAGAAAAGTATTATTTAACAAAAAACCCATAGATACTTATTTAACATTTATGGAAGAAGTCTCAGGTGTCTGCGGTTTGTAGCAGTCACAGGTAAACTGTCATGGGAGAGTGTTCCTATGGACCTCCCACAACATTAAATATAACTATAAAACAAAACACTAAAAAGCATTAAAAAGTATTTGATAAATCACAGTGTTATAAGAGGAATAAAACACTTCAGGACACACTGTTATAGGAAAATAATCCACTTTATGGTGGTAACAGCATCACACCACCCCCACTGTGGATTATTTTCCTATAACAGCATATAAATATTAGATTCAACTTTGTCATTGTGCAGAGTACAGGTACAAAGCCAATGAAATACAGCGTAAATATAATATAAAAATTACATTGGGGGAAAATGGTCTGTCATTTACCTATGCAGCTGACATTATCTGGAGCAAGAATCTCATCGTGATGACACAGGCAGATGATGAACCTGTTATCTTTATCACGTTTGCAGCTCTGAGTCTGGCAGTGGCTGCAGTTCAGATGCACTTCAATTTCAGCTTCCCCATGACTTTCCATGGCTGAAGACAAAACAGAAACACAGCAACACCTCAAACCGGCGAATTATTTTTTTTTTATCTATCTATCTATCTATCTATCTATCTATCTATCTATCTATCTATCTATCTATCTATCTATCTATCTATCTATCATGAAAGTTTTTGATATATTATGTGGATGTTATTTTCTGGCATTGCAGATGATAGATTTGCCACGTCACAAGGTGCACACAGGAAGCATTAATATCATGACTAGTTACAAGATTTCAGCAACATTTCCAACCCAACTACATCTCAAAAGCCACACAAATGACCTGAAACTATCCAAACAAATTCAGGCACTGGAAAAAGGAGCCATATTCTTTGACTTTTTGTCAGCCTTTTCTTGGGAAACAAGTTCATCATGGTGCTAACACATTTCTAATGTGCAGATATAATCCAATCCAGAATTCCCCTTTCCCTCTCTGTCAGGTACGCGAGGGAGGCGGATGTACGTGCAGAAGTGTTCAGTTTAATAAAGTATATATACACACACACAAATACACACAAAGGTAAACAGTCCAAGTCGGCAGGCTAGATCAGAGACGTGAAAACAGGCAAAGGGTCGGTCGAGGCGCAAACAGAACATAGAAGGCTAAGTGAGAACAATAACGAGAAACAGGCCAAAGAATCAAGAAACCAGGAAAACAAGAACACGGGTAGAAAGGCTCGGTAATGCGTACTTAACACAGCTTGTTTTCCTGGTAATACTTCGCGATGCACTTGCATCAGCTCAGTCCTTAAATAGGTAAACACAGTTCTCTAATTGGGTTCAGGTGTGCCTTGTTCACAGCACGCGTGCTGGAGTCCATTCGGCGCACGTGCAGCCCGAGGCGCGCCTTCAGGTGCACGCGCCACAGCGCGCAGGACTGACACTCTCCCAATCTTTATAATATATTTTACAATAGAAATTGTTCTGTACACTGCAGACTGTCTGCACTTACCCTTTGCTTTTGTTTGCATAAATTTACATTTATTTATATTGTTTGCTATAAAGGAAGATCTTGGAGGAGTATTTTTAAACAAGCTCAGTTTTAGTTGAAAAAAGCACACACACAAGCCTGGCCTGGCAATCCTGTCATTAACTGTCTGGTCCCCTGCTCCTCCCTTGAGCATGAGGCAGCATGATTTGTGCCCCCGATGGAATTCTAATATCATTTGTTATATTTCCCATTTTTGAACACAAAGAGCAAAATCAACACGAAGGATCTAAATAAGGCAGTGAGCACATTACCCCACGAAAGGCGAACAAATCATTGGCTCAGATATGACAAATAATCTTTTTAAAAAAATAATTGGTCACTCAATCCCAAAAAATTAGGCTTACCATTTGTTGAAAGGCTGAAATGTACAGTACCCTCTGAAAGTATTGGAAAAGCAAGCCCATAAACAGCTCTCTGGTCTTCATGGTTTTTTTTTTTATCCTTTTTTGCAACAAATGGAATCTTAACAGGCAAAACCCAGGGCTCAAACAAAGAGCAGACATTTAGCGCTATTGATCGTTTAAATAATCAATCTAACAGGGCACACCTGGGCAACAAGAAACACCTGTACATTATTTTTGATCACTTGAAAAATGATCCTTCAAGTCCTGTAAGTTGTTTGCCCAGTCCATCCCACAGATGCTCAAGCGGATTGAGATCTGGGGAATTTGGAGGCCAAGTCAACACCTTTAACTCTTTGTCATGTTCCTGAGGCCACTGCCATTAGGGAATACCATTGCCATGAAAGGGACTTTCACTGGTTGTCCTTCCTTGGACCACTTCTGTTAGGTACTAACCACTGCATATTGGGAACACCCAACATGACCTGCCATGTTGAAGATACCCAGACCCAGTTGTCTAGCCATCAAATTTTAGCTCTTGGCAAAGTCACTTAGATCCTTGCGCTTGCCAATTTTTTCTGCTTCCAACACATCAACTTTGAGAACTGACTGTTCACTTGCTGCCTAATATATCCCACCCCTTGACAAGTATGGTTGATGGATGGATGGATATATATATATATATATATATATATATATATATATATATATATACACACCCATCCATTATCTGTAGCTGCTTATCCTGTGCAGGGTCGCAGGCAAGCTGGAGCCTATCCCAGCTGACTATGGGCAAGAGGTGGGGTACACCCTGGACAAGTCGCCAGGTCATCACAGGGCTGACACATATGGTCCTTTTCCACTACCCTTTTTCAGCTCACTTCAGCCCGACATGGCTCGCGTTTCGACTACCTCAGAGCGGCGCGACTCAGCTCGCTTCAGCCCGACTCAGCACGCAAAACTCGCACGGTTTTGGAGTGGGGCTGAAGCGAGCCAAACCGAGCCGAGTGGGGCTAGGGGCGTGAGGAGACACTCCCCTGTGCACTGATTGGTGAGGAGGCGTGTCCTCACATGCCCACACATGCCCCACGAGCACGCTGGGATCTGTAAACACCGTAAACCCGGAAGAAGAATAATTACGAATTACGAGAATTTCTGAAGCCTTATGCGCCTCGCCTCATCTATACGCTCTTGCCAGTATCTGTTGGCGTTGTCAGTGACAACAAGCCACAGCACCAAGACCAGCAACACTAACGACTCCATATCCTCCATGTTTATTGTTTACTATCCGGGTCGTGAGACTACCGCTTAAAAGCTCACTGATGTCACTGTTTGCGCCGTCTAACGACATCACGTGACGTCCACCCACTTTCGCTAACTCCACCCAATGTGTCCACCCACTTCCAGCCAGCACGGTTCAGCGCGGTTGTAGTTGAAATGCAACTCCAACAGCCCCACTCAGCTCGACTCAGCCCAACTCAGCACGGCACGGCTCAGCCCAACTCAGCCGCGTTGGTAGTGGAAAAGCGGCAATAGAGACAAACAACCATTTACACCTACAGTCAATTTAGAGTCTCCAATTAGCCTAACCTGCATGTCTTTGGACTGTGAGGGAAAACCAGAGCACCTGGAGGAAACCCACGCAGATATGGGGAGAACATGCAAACTCCACACAGAAAGGCCCTCGTCAGCTGCTGGGCTCAAACCCAGGATCTTCTTGCTGTGAGGCGACAGTGCTAACCACTACACCACCGTGCCGCTATATATATATATATATATATATATATATATATATATATATATATATATAAATAAAAAAATACACTATTCTGATAATACTCTTATTATTATTTTCAGACCATAACTGTCTAAGTGCAATAAAAAGATTAAGACAATTACCTTAATATGAAAATTTAGTTCAGGAACGTACCAAGCACCAACTGTTTAAATATTCTGGATGCTAATGATATGATGATAAACTAAAAATCATTACAGTCTGTATACCCGGCATTCTTAATAAAGGAGCAATACATTATGTTCAGATTCATCCTGAAATGGGTCACAAAACTGTGATTTACCAAAGCAGTGAAAGTGAACAAATATCTCCGCTCCGATGGCAGATGTAGGACAGCAGGTGAGATGTAGTCCTGAATAACACTCTCCAGATGGAGAAAACTAACATCCGATTCTATACTACTGAAGTCCATGTTTCTGAGTGGTTGTTCATGAATTTAGCTTTTCTTGGTGATCATTCCTATAAGTTAATGTAAAAATTTTGCAGTGTAAAAGCCAATGTATTGTAACAATATAAGACAGATTTCCTTCTGAGTTTTATCAAAATATAAAATCAACACTGCTGTAAAAATGTATTTATGACAACCAACCGCACTGAAGTAAATCTCTGAATATCTCTGACCTTCCAAGCATATAAACTACAAAAACCAGGGTACAGACATTATGGCAGAACCTGTGATGCTAAATTACACAAGGCTTTTTATTTTACACATCACAGTGTTTCTAGGGCGGCACAGTGGTGTAGTGGTTAGCGCTGTCGCCTCACAGCAAGAACGTCCGGGTTCGAGCCCCGTGGCCGGCGAGGGCCTTTCTGTGTGGAGTTTGCATGTTCTCCCTGTGTCCGTGTGGGTTTCCTCCGGGTGCTCCGGTTTCCTCCACAGTCCAAAGACATGCAGGTTAGGTTAACTGGTGACTCTAAATTGGCCGTAGGTGTGAATGTGAGTGTGAATGGTTGTCTGTGTCTATATGTCAGCCCTGTGATGACCTGGCGACTTGTCCAGGGTGTACCCCGCCTTTCGCCCGTAGTCAGCTGGGATAGGCTCCAGCTTGCCTGCGACCCTGTAGAACAGGATAAAGCGTCTACAGATAATGAGATGAGATCACAGTGTTTCTTGTCCTGATGTCTTATTCTCTGTGTTTATGGGTGTTTGTGTGTGTATATCCAGCACCTGCTAAAGGCTGCAGAAACAGCTCTCCTGAGGGATGAATGAACGAAATGCCATCCTGTCCATCTGCTGTGAGGTCATCAGTGTGGGCCACATCACCACCTTAACAGAAGAGTGAAGCGTGAAAGCACTTCAAAAACAAGGCCACCTTAACATAAACATGCATTTCAAAGCCTTTCTTTGATATGGAATCTTTGTTTTTTGCTTTGAGATTCATCGCAGACAGACATGTGGGAAGTGTTGGCATATGCTATTGAGTCATATAATGGCTGATGGCATGAAACAAAGACGTCACGGTATTCTTAGCTGGCTTAAAACAAAGATACAAATCACATTTGCAAAGAAACCTATGCAATGTAGTTTTGAGACAACAAGTTCATCTAAGGTATGAGAATCACATGCCTAAATTCTGTATCAATATTATATTTCATGTCACATTCACGCAACAGGCATTTTAAATAATATTTCAATATACAACCCCAATTCCAAAAAAGTTGGGATGCTGTGTAAACTGCAGATAAAAACAGAATGTGATAATTTGCAAATCCTGAAAACCCAATATTTAATTGAAAATAGTACAAAGACAACACATCAAATGTCGAAAGTGAGAAATTTTATTGTTTTTTGAAAAACATATGCTCATTTTGAATTTGATGTCAGTACCAGGTTTCAAAAAAGTTGGGACGGGGCATGTTTACCACTGCGTTGCATCACTTCTACTTTTAAGAATACTCTGTAAACGTTTGGAAACTGAGGAGACCAATTGCTGTAGTTTTGAAAGAGAAATATTGTCCCATTCTTGCCTCATATACAATTTCAGCTACTTAACAGTTCGGGGTCTCCTTTGTCGTATTTTATGCTTCATAATGCGCCAAATGTTTTAAATGGGAGACGGGTCTGGATTGCACTCAGGCCAATTTAGCACCTGGACTCTTTTACTACGGCGCCATGCAGTTTTAATATGTGCAGAAAGTGGTTTGGCATTGTCTTGCTGAAAGAAGGAAGACCTTCCTGAAAAAAGATTTTGTCTGGATGGCAGCATGTTGCTCTGAAACGTGTATATATCATTCAGCATTAATGATGCCTGCCCAGATGTACAAGCTACCCATGTCATGTGCACTAATGCACCCTCATACCATCACAGATGCTGGCTTTTGAACTGCACACTGATAACAATCCGGATGGTCCCTCTCCTCTTTAGCCTGGAGGACGCGGTGTCCGTGATTTCTACAACCCCGATTCCAAAAAAGTTGGGACAAAGTACAAATTGTAAATAAAAACGGAATGCAATGATGTGGAAGTTGCAAAATTCTGTATTTTATTCAGAATAGAACATAGATGACATATCAAATGTTTAAACTGAGAAAATGTATCATTTAAAGAGAAAAATTAGGTGATTTTAAATTTCATGACAACACATCTCAAAAAAGTTGGGACAAGGCCATGTTTACCACTGTGAGACATCCCCTTTTCTCTTTACAACAGTCTGTAAACGTCTGGGGACTGAGGAGACAAGTTGCTCAAGTTTAGGGATAGGAATGTTAACCCATTCTTGTCTAATGTAGGATTCTAGTTGCTCAACTGTCTTAGGTCTTTTTTGTCGTATCTTCCGTTTTATGATGCGCCAAATGTTTTCTATGGGTGAAAGATCTGGGACCTCATGTACAAAGACCTGCGTGGATTTCCCACTAAATATGTGCGCATGTCAAAATCGGGAAATTTGCGTACGACCAAAAAAATCCGGATGTATCAATCAGTGCGTACGAAGGTTTCCACGCACTCTCCTGCTGTACATCCCAATCAACGTGGAATTCGGCGCACATGCACGAGCCCCGTTCCCCGCCCCGTCTCCTCCCTCAATTATTCCACACTGAATATGTTAATTAGTATAAATAGACCTGCAGTAAGGTCCGCGTTAGGTAAAAGACATGGCAACTTTTACTAACGCGTTAATGTTAATTAAATGTTAGAAATCTCGCGTTAATCAAATTAACATTTATTATTAACATTTAACATTAACATTTATTCGCGTTAATCCCTGTCTTTAGCACAGTGTAATAGAATTCACATACATCACTTAATTGTTTTGTCACCTCCAATTAAAGTGATGTTCAAAGTGTATGCTATGAGACATGCAACGGTCACTGATTGTATGCCACTGAATGTGAATGTAGCCTATACCAAGATAACGGTATGATTCGCATCATCCGCAGTGCCTGCGCCACAATGAGTGTCTATTTGAGTTACATGGGTTTTGAAAACAAAAAAACACCTTTAGTGCTCTAATGTGTACATTTTTTCGGGGACACCCTGTATTTGAGGAAATGTCTTCCTCTCTTAGTAGGCCCAATATTCCTAGCCACATGTAACCAGAAATAAAACATGTGCACATATTTTCCACAATAGGATTTTAATGACAAATGTATTCTAGCAGGATGCCAGGGAACAACAGGAGGCCCGCAGTCCATCCCACCCGAGCAGGAAGAGGACCCCCAGCCGAGCGGATCCAGCGTCACTGTCACCTGCCCCCCTTCTCCACCGCCTGCCCCTGTCGCCGGGTCCACAGGCCGGGTGCTGACGCACGCGGTCCTTGAGTCGCAGGGGGAAATTTTAAAGGGGATTGAGGTGATTAACGACAACCTCGAGGGAATCCGCGAGGAACTGAATAACACATTAAAAGAATATCTTAAAAAATGAATGGTGTCCCGTGTCCCGTCTGTCCTTACCTTTTCACATTGTGGCTATTAAGCGCTGCCGGGTTTGTATGCCATGTCGCTGTGGCACCTCGTTGTGAGGCCCAGGGTCTGGGTCCTCCAGCAGGTCTCGCTCCATTATTGGCACGCCGTGCCGCTGCGCCACATTGTGTAACACGCCACACACCGCGGTTGTGTCTGATTTGTACGCACTTGGAAATCGTTTCATATATTGATCTTGGTAATTATGTGATAAGGCTACCCCACGCAACATCAACTAATAATATTTCAGTCTGACACCTCGCGGCAAATGCGCGAGGAAGATCTATTAAGCTAGCTGCAATGCATGGTCCTGCATGTGCATTCTTTAATTTAATTAATTAACCAATAGTCAATGGGAATAATATCGAAATGATATTGCTGGGGTTTCTCATTTCCCGTAATTACAATATGGAAGGGATGGTTGATGGATCTGTTGGCATTTACCCAACAGTCTCGCATTATGTGTCTCGACAATGTCGTATGACTGACATACATTTCAATTCACGCATCCTGATGCTCCGATGCATTTTTGGATGCCTCTTATCGCCATGTCATGACTCTTGACCGAGTAGGCCTAAATGTAGTTGCGTTGCTCTGCCTCTAAGTGTCGCCAAGTACCAAGATGCACCAGAAATGTGCGTACGCCAGCCATGAGGTTTGCGTAGAGTACCGCACTTTTCCATGCCAAGTCAATCTTTGTACATACGAATGTTTGCGCAGAAAGTGACATACGTAGCTTTTTTGTGCGTACGCAAGCTTTGTACATGAGGCCCCTGGACTGCAGGCTGGCCAGTTCAGTACCCGGACCCTTCTTCTACGCAGCCATGATGCTGTAATTGATGCAGTATGTGGTTTGGCATTGTCATGTTGGAAAATGCAAGGTCTTCCCTGAAAGAGACGTCGTCTGGATGGGAGCATATGTTGCTCTAGAACCTGGATATACCTTTCAGCATTGATGGTGTCTTTCCAGATGTGTAAGCTGACCATGCCACACGCACTAATGCAACCCCATACCATCAGAGATGCAGGCTTCTGAACTGAGCGCTGATAACAACTTGGGTCGTCCTTCTCCTCTTTAGTCCGAATGACACGGCGTCCCTGATTTCCATAAAGAACTTCAAATTTTGATTCGTCTGACCACAGAACAGTTTTCCACTTTGCCACAGTCCATTTTAAATGAGCCTTGGCCCAGAGAAGACGTCTGCGCTTCTGGATCGTGTTTAGATACGGCTTCTTCTTTGAACTATAGAGTTTTAGCTGGCAACGGCGGATGGCACGGTGAATTGTGTTCACAGATAATGTTCTCTGGAAATATTCCTGAGCCCATTTTGTGATTTCCAATACAGAAGCATGCCTGTATGTGATGCAGTGCCGTCTAAGGGCCCGAAGATCACGGGCACCCAGTATGGTTTTCCGGCCTTGACCCTTACGCACAGAGATTCTTCCAGATTCTCTGAATCTTTTGATGATGATATGCACTGTAGATGATGATATGTTCAAACTCTTTGCAATTTTACACTGTCGAACTCCTTTCTGATATTGCTCCACTATTTGTCGGCGCAGAATTAGGGGGATTGGTGATCCTCTTCCCATCTTTACTTCTGAGAGCCGCTGCCACTCCAAGATGCTCTTTTCATACCCAGTCATGTTAATGACCTATTGCCAATTGACCTAATGAGTTGCAATTTGGTCCTCCAGCTGTTCCTTTTTTGTACCTTTAACTTTTCCAGCCTTTTATTGCCCCTGTCCCAACTTTTTTGAGATGTGTTGCTGTCATGAAATTTCAAATGAGCCAATATTTGACATGAAATTTCAAAATGTCTCACTTTCAACATTTGATATGTTGTCTATGTTCTACTGTGAATACAATATCAGTTTTTGAGATTTGTAAATTATTGCATTCCGTTTTTATTTACAATTTGTACTTTGTCCCAACTTTTTTGGAATCGGGGTTGTCAAAAGAATTTCTACTTTTGATTCGTCAGACCTCAGGATAATTTTCCACTTCGCCTCAGTCCATCGTAAAAGAGCTCGGGCCCAGAGAAGGTGGCCGTGCTTCTGGATATTGTTTATATGGTTTTAACTTGCATTTGTGGATGCAGTAATGAACTGTTTTCACAGACGATAGTTTTCTGAAGTGTTCCTGAGCCCATACAGTGATTTCCACTACAGACACGTGTCTGTGGGCGGCACGGTGGTGTAGTGGTTAGCGCTGTCGCCTCACAGCAAGAAGGTCCTGGGTTCGAGCCCCGGGGCCGGCGAGGGCCTTTCTGTGTGGAGTTTGCATGTTCTCCCCGTGTCCGGGTGGGTTTCCTCCGGGTGCTCTGGTTTCCCCCACAGTCCAAAGACATGCAGGTTAGGTTAACTGGTGACTCTAAATTGACCGTAGGTGTGAATGTGAGTGTGAATGGTCGTCTGTGTCTATGTGTCAGCCCTGTGATGACCTGGCGACTTGTCCAGGGTGTACCCTGCCTTTCGCCCGTAGTCAGCTGGGATAGGCTCCAGCTTGCCTGCGACCCTGTAGAAGGATAAAGCGGCTAGAGATAATGAGATGAGTTGAGACACGTGTCTGTGTTTAATGCAGTGTTGCCTGAGGGCCTGAAGATCACAGGTATCCAATGTCAGTTTTCAGCCTTGTCTCTTGCATACAGAGATTTCCCCAGATTCTCTAAATCTTTTAATGATATTATGTACCATAGATGATGTGATCCCCAAATTCTTTGCAATTTTACACTGAGGAACATTATTCTTAACATTGCACTGTTTGCCCACACAGTCTTTCACAGACCAGTGAACCTCTCTCCCCATCTTTACTTCTAAAGCCTAGGTCACAACCGGACATATGATTTTTTGGCCGTGCGATTTTTGGCGTTTCCCAAATCGCTGCGGTTTTTTTGTTCATGGAGAAAGACGCACATTGGCCGTAAGTTTGTCTTGCAACCTGAAAAAAACGTAAGCGCCCGTAGAGTTTGTTTGACATGACAAAGAACCTCTGCGGCCGGTCTGCGGCCAGTCTACGGCTCGAAAATCAGCACGTCACACGCGCGCCCTCCGTGCGTTTCTTGCGTTTTTTGCATGTAGACTGGTCGTAGGAGCATGTACGGCTGGTTGTGACCGAGGCTTAAGAGACTCCGCCTCTCTGGGATGCTCTTTTTATACCCAATCATTTGATATGTTGTCTTTGTACTGTTTTCAATGAAATATAGGGTTTCCATGATTTGCAAATCTTCACATTGTGTTTTTATGTATGATGTACACAGCGTCCCAAATTTTTTGGAATTGGGATAGTATTTTCTCTAAAATCGCAATTCAGAGACCACCTGTGGTTTCATTTGATTTGAGTTTTAGTCCTGTTACCATGGCACTGTGTTATTTCTTGAGGTGAAGTCCTCATATTAAATCATTTTTATTATGGAGTAATGTTAAATGCTGACACCCTGTTCCATCAATGCACCGAAGGGATTTTCAGGTCTTTTTTGTAAGAAATGGCTTATTCTGTACATATCTGTCTTTTCATTAAAATCGCTTACTAACCAAATGGGATATCACATTATCTTCATTACTGAACTTGCATTCCCTCATTAGTCTGAGCCTTTAACAGCTCTGTGGCTGACCTTTTCCACCACTTCACAGCACCTTCTAAACCACAATTTGGGCTTCACACTGAGCACTTTGTAGGTGGTCCTATCAAATGACCATATTAGAAAACAAAGACAAAAATTTTATGTTGCTACACCTTTAAAAGGCAAAAGATGTCTTTTAGAGTCCAGAAAATGTTTTTGTGCACATCTTTACTATGTCAAAATCTTTACACAGGCAGTTATATATATTTTGTCAGAAAATATGCTAGTGTGCAGATCAGTGTTTGAGAGTGAGTGTGTCTAAATCAATACACTAACCTCTGTATCCTCCACCACCTCCTCCAGCAGTGCAGGATCCTCCTCCTCCTCCAAACCCTCCAAAAGTCGTCCAACCAAGTTTAGACAGGGCCTGGGGGCAAGGTGAGCCACCTTCTGCCCCTTCAAACAGAGATTTTCCTGCCCACGGGTGAGTAGTGGAGTCTTTCCAACCACCTCCCCCTCCTTTAGAAACACACACACACACACACACACACACACACAGAAAATCATTCCACTGAATGACTACCTTTTTGTAAACCACTTGTCAAGTCCATCGGTTTTTGAATTCAATTGATGTTGCAGCAACCGTCCAACAAATTCTCTTAAATTCCCTCTCATAATACAAAGGACTGTGGCTAAAAACATTCCCATCTTTCAGACTGATGACTTGCTCATCATGCTGCAGATCTCAACTATAATTTAGGAATTTCATGTAATTAAAAGTATATTAAATATTTTTCGACATCACAGACAAAACAGCTCTGCTTCTGAAATCTAACACATATCTGAGAAATTGGACACATAAAAAAAAACTGAAGAAAAGCCTTCCAAATTTAAAAAGAGTGTGTGTGGTTTTTTTAGTAAGCCTCGAAAATGCCTAGCAATTCACTAGTCATTTCAGCGAAGTATCTATTGATTTTCTGCTGCTAATAGCTAAACAGAAATATTCAGCCTGTCTAGCAGGTAAAGAGTTAGATTAAGACCTGCTGCTCCAGTTCTGCCATTGATCCCAGAGGCCACTGTGTCATTCTCATACTGTTCCAGAGGGATCTGATCCAAACTGCTCTCAGGGTCCTCCAGATACGCCTTCCCTCCTCCACCTGCTGCTATCAGCAGAGGCACCAGCTCCCCATTCTCCATCTGCACCAGGACATCCCCACACCGGAAAAAAAAAAGAGTTGCTTTTTATCACAGAAAACGTACCCCACTGTTATCATCCCAGACCTTCCCTTACTTCCATGTGCGGCCCAGTTCTGATGACTTGAAATGCTTTCAACATGTTCCAAGAATGCTGTAGACATGCATATTATGTTAAAGACTGCTGTCCACATGGTTTCCTTTAGACACTGTCACGCCTCTAAAGGGATGTGCTCATGATGAGAGAGAGTACAGTGGAAGCAAGAAAGTATGAAGCTTACGTGGTAAATGAATGTGGCACCCCCACCACCGCCTCCACCCCCGGCCCATTCTGTAGCAGATGCGTCACTTTCAAAGCTGTCCTCAATCACAGATGACTCACCTAGGCAGACTTTGTGAGTTAGAGGGTTCCTCTGTAGGCAGTAATACAGAAGGTTAGGAAGAGAGATGAGAATGTCGAGGACAAATCAAATTTGTACCAGAATGACATAAGTGCAATGATACATATTCTCCACTTTAAACAACCGTGTTGTCTTTTCAGCCAATTGAAACCTTGAAACAGCAGATGAGTACAGTGTCTGAATTACACTACGTTCACACTGCAAGGCTTAATGCTCAATTCTGATTTTTTTGTGAAATCTGATTTTTTTGTGAGGTCGTTCACATTAACAAATATATGCGACTTGTATGTGATCCTCAGTATGAACGAAAAGCGACCTAAAAGTGTTCCGCATGCGCATTGCAGGATACGACGACGTCACACGCAGTGAGCATGGCCAGTGTTTACGGAAGTAACCTAAAGTTTCCTGTGTATGACAGTAGCCAGCATGGAGTACCTGGCGATGATGCAGTTGTTGTTGCGACGGAGCCAGAACATGCACAATAGCCTGATGTTAAGGAGGAGGATGAGAAGGAAGAGGGCAAGGGTTTTGGCTCAGGCATTCTGCGGGGTAGTGACTGCAACCTCCGTTCAAAGGAACATGTGGGTGCGGAGTCGCATTGATGTCATGCGCCATGTTGTTGTAACTTTTTTTGAGAGACCCGCCACCTACTTCAGCGCAGAATAGTGACGTTTGTGGCTTGTTGATGACGTGTAAGTCGGATGAATGCGACCTGGCGGTTCAGACTGAAGTCGCATATGAAAAGATCGGATAGGAATCGAAATTAGGACCACATATCCAAACAGCCTGGGTCGGATTTGAAAAAATCGGATCTGTGTCGTTCATATTGTCAATAAAAGATCGGATACAGGTCACATATGGGCGAAAAAATCGGATTTGAGTCACTTCAGCCTGCAGTGTGAACGTAGTGTTAGAGTTTTGTTGCTATAGTTTTGCAGCTATGCTCACCCCTGGGCAAGCATCTTCCCCCTGGTGACCAATCAGAAGATACAGGATGTCTCCTTTCTCCAGCGTGAAGATAGCTGAAATGACGACACCATGCGAGCGTTTGTTATGGTTTTTTGCCCCTTTGCCTCCTGCAGCTCCATATGCTGAGATCCTGAGAAGGAAGCCACCACCAGTGTTTATAAACTACAGCAAAATTTTCACTCACATTTTTAGCATTTGAATAAATATTCAAATAAATTGTGTGATAATCCCACAATGAATAGTGTCTATTCTATATTGTCCTCACTTTAGATTTAAATTAAACCATGGTAGGTGCAGTGGATTGCATTGCCTTCTTACAGTTCCAGGGTTCAAGCCTGAGCTCAGCCTACACTGTCAGAAACAGGGGTACAGTAGTAGTCCATATCTGTCCTCCAAGGTACAATCTACACTCATGTGCCCCCAGGGCTCATTATTGGAACTCAAGGTAACCGTGTACCTTTTTGGGGCCAAAAAGGTACATATACAGTGGAGCAAAAAAGTATTTAGTCAGTCACCAATTGTCCAAGTTCTCCCATTTAAAAAGATGAGAGAGGCCTGTAATTTTCATCATAGGTATACCTCAACGATGAAAGACAAAATGAGAAAAAAAATCCAGAAAATCACACTGTCTGATTTTTAAAGAATTTACTTGCAAATTATGGTGGAAAATAAGTATTTGGTCAATAACAAGAGTTCATCTCAATACTTTGTTATATACCCTTTGTTGGCAATGACAGAGGTCAAACGTTTTCTGTAAGTCTTCACAGGGTTTTCACACACTGTTGCTGGTATTTTGGTCCATTCCTCCTTGCAGATGTCCTCTAGAGCAGTGATGTTTTGGGGCTGTCGCTGGGCAACACGGACTTTCAACTCCCTCCAAAGATTTTCTATGGGGTTGAGATCTGGAGACTGGCTAGGCCACTCCAGGACCTTGAAATGATTCTTACGAAGCCACTCCTTCGTTGCCCGGGCGGTGTGTTTGGGATCATTGTCATGCAGAAAGACCCAGCCACGTTTCATCTTCAATGCCCTTGCTGATGGAAGGAGGTTTTCACTCAAAATCTCACGATACATGGCCCAATTCATTCTTTCCTTTACATGGATCAGTCGTCCTGGTCCCTTTGCAGAAAAACAGCCCCAAAGCATGATGTTTCCACCCCCATGCTTCACAGTAGGTATGGTGTTCTTTGGATGCAACTCAGCATTCTTTCTCCTCCAAACACGACAAGTTGAGTTTTTACCAAAAAGTTCTATTTTGGTTTCATCTGACCATATGACATTCTCCCAATCCTCTTCTGGATCATCCAAATGCTCTCTAGCAAACTTCAGACGGGCCTGGACATGTACTGGCTTAAGCAGGGGAACACGTCTGGCACTGCAGGATTTGAGTCCCTGGCGGCGTAGTGTGTTACTGATGGTAGCCTTTGTTACTTTGGGTCCCAGTTCTCTGCAGGTCATTCACTAGGTCCCTCCGTGTGGTTCTGGGATTTTTGCTCACCGTTCTCGTGATCATTTTGACCCCACGGGGTGAGATCTTGCGTGGAGCCCCAGATCGAGGGAGATTATCAGTGGTCTTGTATGTCTTCCATTTTCTAATAATTGCTCCCACAGTTGATTTATTCACACCAGGTTGCTTACCTATTGCAGATTCAGTCTTCCCAGCCTGGTGCAGGTCTACAATTTTGTTTCTGGTGTCCTTTGACAGCTCTTTGGTCTTGGCCATAGTGGAGTTTGGAGTGTGACTGTTTGAGGTTGTGGACAGGTGTCTTTTATACTGATAACGAGTTCAAACAGGTGCCATTAATACAGGTAATGAGTGGAGGACAGAGGAGCCTCTTAAAGAAGAAGTTACAGGTCTGTGAGAGCCAGAAATCTTGCTTGTTTGTAGGTGACCAAATACTTATTTTACTGAGGAATTTACCAATTAATTCATTAAAAATCCTACAATGTGATTTCCTGGATTCTTTCCCCCCATTCTGTCTCTCATAGTTGAAGTGTACCTATGATGAAAATTACAGGCCTCTCTCATCTTTTTAAGTGGGAGAACTTGCACAATTGGTGGCTGACTAAATACTTTTTTGCCCCACTGTATGTTCCCTAGTAGTATTTAAAGGGTACAAATAAGTACCTTAGAGGATACTGCCCCAGTGACAAGTCATTGTACCCCTAAAGGTACAATGATGTACTTTATTTTCTGAGAGTGTACAATATGTGTGTGGAATTGGAAGAGTGTTTCTTTGAGTAACTCCTCCTCCTCCTACTACTAGAAGATCAGTAGAAATAAGAACCACATGGTAAAATTAACCCAACACTGCATAAACTAGAACCCTTCAGACTGGGTTCTAAAACACATTGCACAAACCAACCAGAATGTCTTCTGTGCAATATTTACCCAGTGCTGGCTTGGTTTCGACCCAGAGTGTTGGACTCTAGCAACTCTTTACAAATGTAAGGACATGGTTGTAAAATGCATCTATAGGCTGGGAAGCAGACTCTCTGAATCTTGGCAGAATCTCTGCTATTCTCCCCTGAAATCCTGCCTCATGTCTGCTATATCTATAACTCAGCAATATCTACTGGCAGATAAAAACAACAAAGAGTTTTCTCTTGGTAGAATTCAAACATTTGTGATTAACCTCAGTTGTGGCTTACGGCACTTAAGGCCCTGTCCACACGGCAACGGATTCAGGTGACTCCGATACAATTGTTTATCATTTAGGCCTGGCGTCCACACGGCACCGGCGTTTTGGGTGCCCAAAACGCAATCTTTTTGAGAACGGGTTCCAGAGTGGAAAGATCTGGCAACGTTGCCGTTGCGAAGTCGTCTGGATGAGTAGAACGGATTTGTTTACGATGACGTCACAACCACATGACTGTCAGTGCTTTACGCCAGGTAGAAGTGTAACGAACTCGATGCGAGTTGTCAACAAATCCTATAACTTGGTTCATGAAACACGCTTACAAAATATTTTCACTGTGAATATTTATTGTGTAATGGTGCAAAGTGAGTGAGAGAGAGAGAGAAAATAGCCCTTAGGGCAGAGTCAATCCCGCCAGCAAAAATAGGGAAAAAAAGGAGCGATCTCACCTCTTCAGATGTTGGTTTAAGTCCTACAATACATTCCTCAAAAAGGGCGTAGAACAACAAATTAATCCATCAACGTGTAGCATTCAATTTATTCCGGACCATTAAAGACGCCGCCTTCCGCGTAGAATCATACGTCATCCTCGCCGCCATATTGGATAGGTCAAAGCGGAGAATAAAGATGCCTCATTCATGTGCTGCGTTTAACTGTACCAACAGGTTTACCGTCCAAACGAGATCACATGGGATTACCTTTCACAGGTGAGACTGGAAAAATACTTTTCATTGTATTTGGTCATTATAATGTAATTTTACGAACAGATTTTCCTGACTTTGTGGCTAATATGAAGTCTCACGCATAATAGTTTATGCGCATGCGTCCTTACTTCTTCTATTGTTCTGGTGTCTCTGAAGGGACCGTCTTACAGCGCCCCTAGAGGTGTGGCATGTGTATTGCATCGTTTTCAGCAAGCGTTGCCATATGGACCTGATATTTTACTGATCGTTGCCCATTTGGACGCGATATATTTTTAAATAACATCTCGTTGCCGTGTGGATGTAGCCTAAGAGTGATCACGGAACCTGTCTTAAAATGCCTTGACTAACGACTGGGGAAACCAGCTGTATCTGTTACGGTTTTGCTGGGATTCGAACCTGGTTCGCTGGTGTGATAATCCAGCAAACCCCCACTAGGCCACCAGGGGGATGACACAAATGCAGAGGCGTGAGGCAGAAGTAGAAAAAGTATCAAAAAGTTTATTTACAATATTTACACTATTTACAATCTAAGGCAAAAACAAAAGTATAATCCAAACGCTCAGAAGATAACCAGGAAAAAAAAAACAGTTCAAAGAAACAAAGAGCCAAAAAACCAGAAAAGAAGAGGCAAAAATACAAACGCTCAGAGGATTCAAAATGGTAAACACAAAGTCCAAAAAGTCCAAAAGAAAGCAAAGTACAAAAACCACAAAGACACGGGCGAGGAAATCGGAACAGAGGTAACTGGAGCTAAACATAACAGCACAAAGACTCCGTGACAAGAGGACTGAACTCAGGGGTATAAATACACAAACTAATTAAGGACAGGGCGGGGCAGGAAACAGGCAATAAGACAAAAACAAAACACAGAACACAGTGGTGACCTCTAGAGGCCCAAAACAAACATGGCCAGAAAAGGAAATAACAGTGGCCTCTAGAGGCCAAAACAGTCCCAGTCCTAACAGTATCAGTCACTTGTCATTTTTCAAAATGACGACACTCTAGCTTTAATGGGCGTTCAGCTTACAGTCTTTAAAGCTCAGTGTTTAATGATTAAAAGCAAAGAACCAGCCATCTGTCTTTCTTTCCAGCTAGTTCCTTGCTCTTCCCCTACCTCACTGGCATGTCTTAGTAGCCAGTGCTACTTTAATGAGCTCCCATGACTATTCAGGCAATTATAGCAAATCAGTTCAAAAGCTTCTCAGTGTAGAAACCAGCTTAAATAGAGAGAGAGAAAAAAAAACAGATTCATCTATGCCCTGTGGTCTGTGAGTCTTGTCTAGTACTTTGTATGTGTGTGTGTGTGTTTGTGTGTGTAAGTATGAAACAAAGAAGTGTGTGTAGGGAAAAGGGGCTTGGCTCTATGTGGTACTTCAACACTCAAAAAACTTCTTTACTGTGCGTTTACATGCACATCCAAATCGAGCTACTGTCAGTAATCAAGCTAAGGGTCCCAGCAGGGGTGCCACAGAAATCCAATCCTACATGCACACAAGGAAATCGAGCTATTGTGTGAGGTACATTGTGCACCCGAGCCACAGGTGGCGCTACACACCCCATCATGTTGGTACACTTCCGGTTGTCGTCATGAAGAAGAGGAGTGATTTCCACTTTACATTCACACCACATGTCATTGCCACCTGTTGGCTACAAACTGTCCTGCGCAGACCACTGTTTTGTAAGACAACTTATTTTGCACAATTGCATATTTTTCTAAAGTCTGTTTTTTGCTTACAATTTAACTTATGTCTTAATAAACACACAAAAAGTTCAATTGTTTTTGTTTTTTGTCTCCTTGTTCCTCCTGACCTCTTCTGCTGCTCACTACTACTGTTGTCATACCGACCGAGGCTGTTGTGTTTCCCGCTTGTGGTCTCGTCACTCGTCACTTCCGGAAGGGAAGTAAGTAGCTCGACTACGTAGCTCGATAGGGTTTACATGCACTAAGTAGCTCGGCTAAAATCGCATAATCTAGGTCGTGTAGCTCGATTACGAGAAATCAAGTTCGGTTCAATTTCAGCCTAGCTAAGGTGTTTCCATGGCATTTAGAACTTCAATTTCAGTCAAGCAACGCAGAAATTCGATTTTCTCTATGTGCATGTAAACGCACTGACTGACAGGAGAGAAAGTCAGTTACGTAGCTCATACAGTAGGATGATAAGAGGCCACATTGATTAACGTTGGAGAGTACTGGGAGAGGTCTGATGCTTGCATTTCATTTATTAATTTATCTTCAGTAACTGCTTTATCCTGGTCAGACTCGCTGTGGTTTACTCATTTTTAAGGCTACAAAATTAATCAAATTGCAATCATGATTTTGATCCAGTGAGATTGCATAGCCATAAACTGCTGCAAATTAGTAGTATTTAACTTAATGTTAAACGTGACAAACTATTCTCTACTTTGTGTGTATTCAACTTCATGCTTCATGCACATTAGAGGCTCAATCAGTATCTGTTTAGGCAATGTGTGTGGTGAATGATCAAATAACTATCACGTACAAACTAGTCTGAAGTGTTAGACAGATGGCTATTTTGACATGACTGCTAATGAAGAAGCAAATTCTGAATTGGTGCAAACAATAAAATGCACCATCTGTTGTTTTTTTTAAGGGGCAGCACAGTGGTGTAGTGGTTAGCACTGTCACCTCACAGCAAGGAGGTTCCAGGTTCGAGCCCCACAGCTGACGGGGGTCTTTCTGTGTGGAGTTTGCATGTTCTCCCCGTGTCTGTGTGGGTTTCCTCTGGGTGCTCCGGTTTCTCTCACAGTCCAAAGACATGCAGGTTAGGCTAATTGCTGGCTCTAAATTGACCGTAGGTGTGAATGTGAGTGTGAATGGTTGTTTGTCTCTATGTGTCAGCCCTTTGATGATCTGGCATCTTGTCCAGGGTGGACCCTGCCTCTCGCCCGTAGTCAGCTGGGATAGGCTCCAGCTTGCCTGAGATCCTGCACAGGATAAGCAGCTAGAGATAATGGATGGATGGATGCATCAGGAAGGGCATTTGGTGTGAAAATCTATGCCAATGGGGTTGAAAATCAACTGGGGCTTTGCCCTGTATTCTTCCCCGTCACAATCTATGTGACAAATCCATCCATCCATTATCTGTAGCCTCTTATCCTGTTCTACAGGGTCGCAGGCAAGTTGGAACCTATCCCAGCTGACTATGGGCGAAAGGCGGGGTACACCCTGGACAAGTCGCCAGATCATCAAAAGGCTGACACACAGAGACAAACAACCATTCACACTCACATTCACACCTACACACCTATGGTCAATTTAGAGTCACCAATTAGCCTAACCTGCATGTCTTTGGACTGTGGGGGAAACCGGAGCACAGGGGCGCAGATAGGATTTTTGAACTGGGGGGGACTGAGCTGTCAGCAAATGATTCCATTTTGTATGTGTGTGTGTATATATATATATATATATATATATATATATATATATATACATACACACACTACCGTTCAAAAGTTTGGGGTCACTTTGAAATGTCCTTATTTTTGAAAGAAAAGCAGTGTTCTTTTCAATGAAGATCACTTTAAACTAATCAGAAATGCACTCTATAAATTGCTAATGTGGTAAATGACTATTCTAGCTGCAAATGTCTGGTTTTTGGTGCAATATCTCCATAGGTGTATAGAGGCCCATTTCCAGCAACTATCACTCCAGTGTTCTAATGGTACAATGTGTTTGCTCATTGCCTCAGAAGGCTAATGGATGATTAGAAAACCCTTGTACAATCATGTTAGCACAGCTGAAAACAGTTTAGCTCTTTAGAGAAGCTATAAAACTGACCTTCCTTTGAGCAGATTGAGTTTCTGGAGCATCACATTTGTGGGGTCGATTAAATGCTCAAATGGCCAGAAAAATGTCTCGACTATATTTTCTATTCATTTTACAGCTTATGGTGGTAAATAAAAGTGTGACTTTTCATGGAAAACACAAAATTGTCTGGGTGACCCCAAACTTTTGAACGGTAGTGTGTATACATGTTATTTCACCTCCCTCACTGCCATCACCAGGAACTACCTGCAGGCCAGGACAATGATAACATTTTAACATAGCCTATGGAAATCCAAAGTTTACACATTATCATCACGCACAGAAATTGCAAAACTGCAAAACTAGTTTTAAAACCGCTAAGTTCCAACTGTTAAACATAGTGAGAGGCTGGGCTACGTGTGTGTGTGTGTGTGTGTGTGTGTGTGTGTGTGTGTGTGTGTGTGTGTGTAAAGTGTAAACCAGTGCATCCTGACTTTCTAACTATGCCTGTGTGTTGCGTGAGCAGCAGTCAGTCAACAACTCTTCGCAAAGTTTCCTTATGAAACAATATGCTCGCTGAAATTATGGCAGGGAACGCCAGATTAAACATTAAAACTGCCTTCTGAGCACTGTATCTACAGGCTACCACCGAAAGAAGGAGGCTACCAGAAAGGCATCTCTACTCCGTACGATTTTACTTTCACTACGACATTACTTTGAACAGACTATCAAAAAATTGCAAGGTGATATGATAAAGTAAGGCACAGTTTACTTACAGTCGTTTTTAAAAAAAAAAAAAAAAGATGCAATCGTTTTCTGCCTTTTGGCACCCTTCATCATGCCGTGTTGGGGTCCTGAACTAGGAGGAGCTGTCCCCGATATGCCTGTCAAACTTGTTGTGGGTAACCATAGCAACCAAGCTCGAGCTCGCAACCTGTGCAGTCTGCGCAGTTGCAACTATGTATATACTGCTGTGCACCTCAATAAACCGAATGGTAATTAGTCTTTTGATTTTTCCGTGAGGTTTGCCTTATGCAAAGAAAGACAGCATAGACGTTTTTTCCTCCCTATAAGTGGGGGGGACCGAACGAGGTGAATTTAAATCTGGGTGGGACGAATCCCCCCCGTCCCCCCCTCTATCTGCGCCCGTGCCGGAGCACCTGGAGGAAACCCACGCAGACACGGGGAGAACATGCAAATTCCTATGTGACAAATCAAATAAATAAAATTTTTGGATTTCAGTTAAGTGACACTGATCAGAAATATGTACTTTGTTAAATATGCAAATTCCAAGTTGCATGTCACACAGCAACACAACTAATTTGTTCCAACATCTGAAACAGCACCAACAACACCAATGGCTACAAAAATAACCATAGAAATGGGCAGGACTGTGGGTGGGGTTGGTCAAAACGCTTTCAGATCCACACAGGAGTGGGGTTATTTCAGTGCAGGAATCATTAGTTTTGTATCTGACAGTAATCAGTGTGATTGCAGATTTGTACTGATTTTAACTTGACATGAAGAGATGTGCCAATAAATCCATTTATTTGTTCAAACATTCAAATTTAAACTGAATGGGATATTTGATTTATCTTCACATGAAAATATTTTTGAAAATGAAGACAATTTTCACAATGACGTCTTCTGAAGTATTTTCAAAGCAGCCTTTAAGGGACTTTGATGAACACTTACTTGTATCTGTTGGTAGCAGGCACCTTCCACATCTGAACACCTCTGAGAGGGCCTTCTTTTCCCACCAGCACACTAACATTGGTGTTACGATAGGCACTGTCACACTGTGCTTGAGTAGGACCCCGAGGTCCACTGGCCCCACATGAGGTGAACCACCACGTTATCTGGGACACTTCTGAAAAAGCAACATTAACTATCTCCTTCTTTGTGGTTAACTTGTGCTTTATTAATGTACCTATACTCTAGCAAGCTTATGGCTCAAAAAGTGGAATTGGTTTAAACCAATCAAAGACCATTAATGTACAATGAATTTGTCATACAACCAGAATAAAACACTGTACCTGAGACAGAAGGCTCAGGAAGAGGACTCAGGACGTCTAACTGGCTCTTGGAGTCCAAATCATGTTGATGGCCAAGAAGCAAAGCTTTTAGATCTGATTAAATCAGACAGGCAGTGAAAAACCCAAAACAAAAATAAATAGGTTGTAGCATTTGGGTCAAACTCTTAAATCCTTCAAGACCACACTTTTTCCATTACCACAAATAATGCATCATCAGAAAAGCATAAACTATTAAATTATATAAGAGATAGGAGATAATGTAGAAGAGGTTAGTAAGGAATAGAATGTTCTGAAGATAGAAGAAAGGATGATAAAAAGAATGCAGAAGCGGGCTGTGACTTAGGAAGCATGATTTAACACATAATTTAAGAAATCCTGATCATTTTGGAATTTCACTAAAGCGCTATTCATTTTATGAGAAGCAAGAATTTGCAGATGAACACAAGCAGAGATTATTATGAAGTAAGATGTTTACACAGCTTGATATACACCCACCATCCACTTTAATAGGAACAAACGTACACCTGCACATTCATGCTGTTATCTAATCATCCAATCATGTGGCAGCAGTGCAATGCAAAAAGTGATGCTGATCAAGAGCTGGGTTAAGAGCTTCAGTTCATGTTCACATCACACATTAAAAAGAAGAAAAAGTGTGATCTCTGTGGCTTTGATCGTTTGATCGTGGCATGGGTGCTGGTACCAGATTCGTAGGTTTGAGTATTTCATAAACTGCTGATCTTCTGGGAATTTCACACACAACAGTCTCCAGAGTTTACACAGAATGGTGCAAAAAACAAAAAACAGAGAGTGAGCGACAATTCTGTGGGTGGAAACATCTAGTTGATAAGAGAGGTGAGAGGAAAATGGCCAGATTGATTCAAGTTGCCAGGAATGATGTAATAATTCAAATAATAACTCTTTACAATTGTGGTGAGCAGAAAAGCATCTCAGCATGCACAAAACATCAAACCTTAAGGTGGATGGGCTACAACAGCAAAAGACTACATTGGTTTCCACTTCTGTCAGTCCAGAACAGGAATCTGAGGCACAGACACACTGAAACTGAACAGTTGAAGATTAGAAAAAAAAAATCACCTGGTCATATTCCATTCTTCAGTTGTCTAATTTCAGTGAGTCTATGCCCATGATAGTATCCGATTCTCGTCCTTGACTGAAAGGAGTGGAACCTGATGTGGTCTTCTACTGCTGTAGCCCCTCCACCTCAAGGTTTGTTGTGTTGTGCCTTCTGAAATGCTTTTCTGCTCATCATTGTTGTAAAGAGTGTTTATTTGAGTTACTACAGACTTCTTGCCAGCTCAAAGCAGTCTGTTCATTCTCCTCTGATCTCTCTCATCAACAAGGTGTTTCAGCCTGCAGACCCTCCTCTCACAGGATGTTTTTTTGGTTTTGGATTTCTTTGCTTGGTGCTGCTGTCACATGATTGACTAATTAGATAAGTGCATGAACGTGCAGGCGTACAGATGTTCCGAATAAACTGGATGAGTGAGTATACATCAATGCTAATCAAATTATGCACATAATGGACAAATACAACAATGCGTAGGATTACATTCTATTCCTCCTTGTCTGTGCATAACTACCGAACGCACAAACAGCAATTTGCTTTTGGCAGGGGTGTAAGAGTGATGTAGCATGTGTGTGGGTGGACAAAAGGTCACCTGTGTCAAAACATGTCGCACTTAAAGAAATATCATCCAGCGCAATGTCAGCTTCTGAGTCAGCAGCCCACAGGGCTTGCACTATCAGATGGAACCTACAGTCAAAACAAATAAAAGCCAAAGGATTAAAACCAAAGACAAGTGTTTAATGTTCAGCTTTATTCAGGTGTTTCATCAGAGTCATCACAGAATTTATTCAAAATGTGTGCACAGTATTAAATTCTATTAATTTCTTTCAGTGTTTGCCAAACCAAAATCAACATTTCCTTCACCCATTTCGGAGGTCAGTGATCTGTAGAGTGACATCTTGCCAGTTGTCCTTCCAATGTCCAGCTCTCTCCCACACTAAAGGGGTCACTGAAGTACCATTCTCTACCACCGACAGACGCACTGTGCCATTAAAATCCCCATATAGATACAGGGAGAAGCGCAACTACACACAGAACACATTAGAAATGAATCAACAATAGAGAACAAAAAAAAAAAAAGAGTATACCTAGGATGTACCATTGGAAAAACACAATTTAGAGGAATGACCTCAGACTTATCAAACAAAGCCATTAGTGTCCTGAAATACGAGAGAATACCCAGCATATGTTTCAACCATAAAACGGCTGAGAGAGCCACACAGGTATTAGATGCGTCTCTAAAAGCTGACCCATGTGTACAAATCATGAATTTCAGTGAAAGGAAAACTGCAAAACTGGTCTAAAAGGCACTTTAAAACTATAAACATTGGAAACTGAGAATAAGGTAAAATTCATTCTTACTGATGAGTAAGAGAGACATTTCAGAATTTTCACCTGACAATCTTGCCTAGACAGCGTCACAGGAAGAGCTGGGCTGTAAACTGATGCTTCATTTCCATTAGCATTGCCTCTGACCTTCAGGAACAGGAAGTGTCCTAAGGAGAGAACAGAATTGCACACCTGTACTACACATAAACTCTGGAAAGGTTTAATATATACTGTATCTCTAAAACAGTGAACTGATTATAAACTTGAACTTGGACCACCCTCTAGTTTCATATATATATACATATCATCTCATCTCATTATCTCTAGCCGCTTTATCCTGTTCTACAGGGTCGCAGGCAAGCTGGAGCCTATCCCAGCTGACTACGGGCGAAAGGCGGGGTACACCCTGGACAAGTCGCCAGGTCATCACAGGGCTGACACATAGACACAGACAACCATTCACACTCACATTCACACCTACGCTCAATTTAGAGTCACCAGTTAACCTAACCTGCATGTCTTTGGACTGTGGGGGAAACCGGAGCACCCGGAGGAAACCCACGCGGACACGGGGAGAACATGTAAACTGCGCACAGAAAGGCCCTCACCGGCCACGGGGCTCGAACCCGGACTTTCTTGCTGTGAGGTGACAGCGCTAACCACTACACCACCATGCCACCCTTATATGATATAGAAATAGTAGCTTTTATTACTGCACAAAAATAAAATAAACAACATTTAAAATGTTGAAAAGCATTTAATAGTGGAAACGCTACTGAATAAAACTATACTGCAAAACAATATTATACAACAGGTAGTTCCTGTCCACTAAATTAATTGCCATTCCAAACGTGCCTATTTCCTATAAACACACTGGGACTGTTCACTGTGTGCATCATTCCACTTCTCTGGGCCCCATTTCTGCTAGTAGAGCAAAAATAAACAGAACATTTAGCCATATTGTGTCAAATGTCACTTACTTATCACTTCATTTCTTGCTTATATAGCTGCTGTATAAAAGTAATATCGTGTGAGCAATAGTGATTCACTTATACTGAATATTAATCATATATACCAGTGGTTCTCAAACTTTTTTCACCAACTACCACCTCAGAAAATACTTTGCTCTCCAAGTACCACCATAATGACCAACATTAAAATACAGTAGGCCTAAGTATTCATTAAAAACAAGGCGGAGGTTTTATTTAACAAGTATATTTAATATTGTCATCTCTTTGGCTAATGGTAAACACAACAGTTCCCCGACTGTGTGCGACTTACCGGCTCTGGCGATCAGGAGGCTGGCACAATATGAAGCTTCCTGTGCTTTGGCTACGGGTGTACCATAGGACAGAATGGTGGACTTGGACTGCTTCAGTTCATCACGTTTTCATAAAAAAAAAAATCCATTGGTTTGTCGTTTAGTGCTGTGTGTTTGGTTGTAAGATGCTGGTTGAGATGCGATGGTTTCATGGACTCATTGCTCAGAACGTCGCCACATACAACACACTGCGGCCTGGGCAGCTCCTCTGTCCCGCTCCAAATGAATCCCAGTTTTATGTATTTTTCGTCATACTTCCTCCTTACTGGTTTCTGCCGTTTGCTAGCAGTTCTGGGGCTGGTTTTGCCACTGTCGTTAGCATCTGCACTCGGCTCACACACGTCCTCTTCAGTTCTCCCTCTCTCCTGATCTACGCTCCCATTCGCGGATTTAAGCCACGACAGTAATTTTGTCCTACTCGTCATAATTAGCAAAGCCACCTCCACCTTTTCCCATCACAGCCTAGTCTACCAATGGCGGATAACCGTCTGTCAGCGGAACCGGCGGGAATGCGTACGTACGCTACGTATGGCTACCCAGAAGCACTTGCAAACTTTTTAAAATTATTAACTTAATTTGTATCTCCTTTCATTTTCTTGTCATCGGTTGATAAGATATTTTCATCCATTCGGATATTATAGATAGTATTTCACGTTTTTTTATTTTATTTTATTTATATTTAATTAAGTGATTCTTTGGCGTACCACTAGAATGGAGCCCGCGTACCACTAGTGGTACACGTACCACAGTTTGAGAATCACCATGCACCAAGAGGCTCCAGCTGAAATTATGGATTCTCTAAGGTGACTGGCATAGTACTATTTTTCTGAGGGGTGCAACCAGTCACCGAAGAGAATCCATAATTACCGGTGCCTCTCAGTGCATGGGATATTAGATTTATATCTCTTATCAAAAAAATTCCAAAAATCCTCCCAATCCTCATTGTCTATGAGACTGAATTTCAGCATAAACTCACTCAAGAACAGTTTTATCCCTAGAGCCATAACCCTGCTGAATGCTAACATGTACTAACCCCACTCCTTGTTGACTGTTCCATATTATTTATTATCTATCATTAGTTATCTATCTCAATAGTGCAATAATAAATACAATATGCACTTTTTTATTATTATTTTTTGTAGATGTATGTTGTGTGTTGTATGTTTTGGGTACTGTTCTATTTTATGTGGTCTTGTCTCATCTCATCTCATTATCTCTAGCCGCTTTATCCTGTTCTACAGGGTCGCAGGCAAGCTGGAGCCTATCCCAGCTGACTACGGGCGAAAGGCAGGGTACACCCTGGACAAGTCGCCAGGTCATCACAGGGCTGACACATAGACACAGACAACCATTCACACTCACATTCACACCTACGGTCAATTTAGGCCAAGTTTACATTAGACCGTATCTGTCTCGTTTTCTTCGCGGATGCACTGTCCGTTTACATTAAAACGCCTGGAAACGCCGGGAAACGGGAATCCGCCAGGGTCCACGCATTCAATCTAGATCGTGTCTGGTCCGGTGCTGTGTAAACAATGAGAATACGCGGATACGCTGTGCTGAGCTCTAGCTGGCGTCGTCATTGGACAACGTCACTGTGACATCCACCTTCCTGATTCGCTGGCGTTGGTCATGTGACGCGACTGCTGAAAAACGGCGCGGACTTCCACCTTGTATCACCTTTCATTAAAGAGTTTAAAAGTATGAAAATACTGCAAATACTGATGCAAATACTGCCCATTGTGTAGTTATGATTGTCTTTAGGCTTGCCATCCTTCCACTTGCAAGTGGTAAGTGATATGCGCTGGGATCACACACAGCGGCTCAGTCCTGAATCACTGCTTGTGCACTTCACTCGCGCGCTCTGTGAGCTGCGCAGGGCCGGAGTGCGCACCCTCCAGAGGGCACTCGCTGTTCAGGGCGGAGTGATTTGGAGCGCAGGATGCCTGCGGAGCCGAGCATATCCGTGTATTGGTATTGCTGTGTGCACGCGAATCGTGTATTGGTGTTGCTGAGTGCACACTAATCGTTTTAAAAACGTTAATCTGATGATCCGCTGATACGGTCTAATGTAAACCCCACCTTAGAGTCACCAGTTAACCTAACCTGCATGTCTTTGGACTGTGGGGGAAACCGGAGCACCCGGAGGAAACCCACGCGGACACGGGGAGAACATGCAAACTCCGCACAGAAAGGCCCTTGCCGGCCACGGGGCTCGAACCCAGACCTTCTTGCTGTGAGGCGACAGCGCTAATATGTGGTCTTGTGTGGGTGTTTTTTTTCCTTTTTTTTGTGTCCTATTCCTATGTGGTCTTGCGTTAGCTTTTAATTTTGTTGTACTTGGTACAATGACAATAAATTCTTATTCTGATTCTGGAGGCAGCCATGTTTGTTGTTTACATCGGCGTGACCTTCGACCTGCGCATGTTTAATGTACCATGCTATCACCCCACTCGCCATGCATGATCATGATACATAGATCTACACACACAGAAATGCTCGCAGAGCCACAGCTGTGACTCGAGTCGGCCGTATCGTTTGAAATTGTGACATCAGTTCATGGTACAGTATATCCAGGATATACCATGACTGACTCACACCATATCCTTTTTTTTTTTGACGTCACAAGATACATTGCGAAATCAATGATGGACTTATTTTATGGCACATGAGCCATCCTTGGCCAGTCCCTGCATGGGAATTTTTTGATGAGGGATATAAAGCCATACATTGAATATTCAATACTGAATATTCTGTATAACCGCACTCTTGCTTGTGCTATATTGCTTCATTATTATCTTGGTCTTGATTAAGTACTGTTCTTACTGTTCTCTGTGTAAGTTCATTTAAATTTCTTATACCTCAGCTAAAGTAGCCAATATTTTAATATTGTCAGTATTACATGTTAGCTAACAACGATCAAAGTGTGTGTTGATTTTTTTTAAGCAGCTGCCAATGTAAGCAAGATTAAATACGAATTCCCAGTATATGCTATTAGTGTTTTACACAGCTTCGGCCAGATTACCCATCAAAGCACCCATTGCTTTTTCACCTATTAAGCGAGCCATGTATTAAGTATCGTATACTTAAGTATACTTAAATATTCATGCTGAATTTAGCTGTCTTTTTTCCCCAAGATACCATATCAAGCTTAAGGGTGAATCTCAAAATAGTACAGATAACCAGACTGATCAAACAGTTGCACACATCCAGATTAATGTTTCTAGCTTGTATCATGTTGCTTCGTTAACAGCAAAAGAATATTCAGTAGTAAACTAGTAAAGTGTCTGCTCAAAGCTTCTCACTTTTTTCTCAAAAGTCCTTTTTCTTGAGGATTCAAGAGGCCAGCAATTTACACAGCAATTTAATCTTGCAGATTCATTTTTATTTATTTATCTGCTGTAACATTGTCTTATTGCTATATAGCTTGACCTTACATTTCTTCCCTAATCCAAGCAAAATCCCTATCTCCTATTTGAAGCAAATCTCCAGTGGCATCTGATTTCCTTTTTTGTTCCCTATACAGGATATACCCAAATGGATCTGAACATATTATATAGTGCTTTCAAGAACAATGCACAAAGACATTTGAGATTCAACTCCAGAACTGCTTATGTGTTTTTAAAAGTCATCTGGTATGATTGGGACTCAAACTCCACAGTATCTTCACTAAATATTAAAGTATTGGCAAACACCGTATAGTTAAATACTCAGATTTATTTTACTAAACTTTATTCACATTCTTCCACTGTTTCAAAGCTCATTTAAATTTAAGCAATATTTCCCTACTTGTGTCTTTCAGTTCACCTCCCAATAACATGAAACTCGTCCTACTTTCATGGATAGAGATATTTGATGGGTGACATACAAATACTGTGGATATGGATAGCCCTGAGTCTGTATTTGTTGCCAAGGCAATAAGATGATCAGGGAGTGGTGACTGTTTCTGCTTTATCCCATGCATGGATTTAGCAACTTAGCAATTTTTTTACAAGCTGAATTGCTTGTCTTTGTTAATGCAAACTATTTAAATAAAGGTCTTTTTAAAAACTTATTACAGGACAAATATCATGGTCTAAATTTTCAAATGATTGAATTCATCATACTGATGTCTTTTTTATCCCCCCAGCATATAATGCGGGGGGATATAGCTATCGCTCTGTCTGTCCGTCCGTCTGTCTGTAAACATTTTAGTTTCCAGAGCATAACTCAAAAACTGGGGCGGCATGGTGGTGTAGTGGTTAGCGCTGTCGCCTCACAGCAAGAAGGTCCGGGTTCAAGCCCCGTGGCCGGTGAGGGCCTTTCTGTGTGGAGTTTGCATGTTCTCCCCGTGTCCGCGTGAGTTTCCTCCAGGTGCTCCGGTTTCCCCCACAGTCCAAAGACATGCAGGTTAGGTTAACTGGTGACTCTAAATTGACCGTAGGTGTGAGTGTGAATGGTTGTCTGTGTCTATGTGTCAGCCCTGTGATGACCTGGCGACTTGTCCAGGGTGTACCCCGCCTTTCGCCCGTAGTCAGCTGGGATAGGCTCCAGCTTGCCTGCGACCCTGTAGAACAGGATAAAGCGGCTAGAGATAATGAGATGAGAACTCAAAAACTATTAGGAATTTTTTTTTTCATGAAACTTGACAGTTATGTTAAGTGACAAGAGGAGTTGTGCCTTTTGACATTTTGGGATTTCTGTGATTTTTCCATATTTCCATGGCAACCAATTCAACTTAGGAAAATTTGGAGTGGGGTTTCATGTGGGAGCCAGGGGGATATGTCATCTCCTGATGACTCTTGTTTTTTATATAAGCTATACCATACTTTTTTTAGTAGAAGGAAGGAACCTATAAACCCAGAATATTTATCAGATAAAATAAGATAAACTTTATTCATCCCTTGGTGAGGAAATTTACATGTTCCAGCAGCTCACAGATAGAAAGAGTCAGGAATAGACAGCAACAAAAAAATAGAGTGCAATAAAAGTATTTAAAAAAACAAAATAAAATAAACAAATTAGTTAAAAAAAAGATATATCAATTCATTTTTAAAATATGTTAATCGTGTCTGTAAGAACTCAACTTCTTGTTTTTTCTGCCATTTATACATAAAAAAAAACTTTTGGGAGGAGGACAGTGTTTTGCTTGACTTTTGCAGAATGACTCATCTACTAATCAAGTTTCAAAATCAAGTTTATTTGTATAGCGCTTTTAACAATAAACATTGTCACAAAGCAGCTTTACAGAATTTGAACGACTTAAAACATGAGCTAATTTTATCCCTAATCTATCCCCAATGAGCACGCCTGTGGCGACGGTGGCAAGGAAAAACTCCCTCAGACGACATGAGGAAGAAACCTCGAGAGGAACCAGACTCAAAAGGGAACCCATCCTCATTTGGGCAACAACAGACAGCCTGACTATAATATTAACAGTTTTAACAGGTACTACATCTCATCTCATCTCATTATCTCTAGCCGCTTTATCCTTCTACAGGGTTGCAGGCAAGCTGGAGCCTATCCCAGCTGACTACGGGCGAAAGGCGGGGTACACCCTGGACAAGTCGCCAGGTCATCACAGGGCTGACACATAGACACAGACAACCATTCACACTCACATTCACACCTACGGTCAATTTAGAGTCACCAGTTAACCTAACCTGCATGTCTTTGGACTGTGGGGGAAACCGGAGCACCCGGAGGAAACCCACGCGGACACGGGGAGAACATGCAAACTCCACACAGAAAGGCCCTCGCCGGCCCCGGGGCTCGAACCCAGGACCTTCTTGCTGTGAGGCGACAGCGCTAACCACTACGCCACCGTGCCGCCCAGGTACTACATCTTAAAGCATTTTTAAATTATACAGTAAGTCATGAGGACTAAACTACCTTTGCGTTATAACAGCTGAAATGTCAAAAGCATTTCCAGATTTCTCAAAACCATACAGAACCATATCAAGGTCAAGGTCTTTATTTATAAACCGTATCTAGGTTTATAATCAGACAACTGGGAAGAGTCAGAGGGTACAATATCCTCTTCATCTACCACATTTTACAGAAAGACAAGTGTTGACCTGTTTTCACTGCATGCATGCATAGCAATAAGCTGGAATCACACAGTTCAGCCATAAACTAAGCAGCTGTGTTCATTTATTCTGCTAACATAAATATCAAATCCATCTTATTTAAGCTCTCTCAGTCTTCTATTAAATCATTACGACTATGTCCAAAGAATATTTTAATGATATACTGTATACATAATACAGCATACAAGTAAAATATGCCATTAGTTATTTTGGAAAGCACAATGCATTTGTGGGGAAACTCCCATTGGTGGCACTTACGACTGAAAATACATCTTTCCATTTTACATGTAATCTGAGAAATGCACACAGCTTGTAGCTCACGTGGATCTCTTTTGTGTCCTTTTGTAACCTGCTAGTAGGAAAAACATCAACCAAAAAGAGCAATTCTTTACATATACCTGTCTTCCAAGAGTTGAGAGATTGTGATTTTTTTAATCATGACAAAATCAAGTTCAGTTTTGTCTTTTGTAGCCTTTTGAGCCGGGTTAAAGTGCATATCACGGGTAAATTCAGGAGCAAGATCAATGTAATTTTCCTATTTTATATTAACCTTTGGTCAAATATCTGTAACATTCTGCATCCTCTGCAATTTTTTTACCTTGCGCAATACCAGAAAAATTCAGTTGAAATCAAGCCATTTGAGGCGAATTGGTCCGCCTCTGAAAAAACTTGGCATTTGGATTTCCCGGGAAACACTGATTTTCATGACGTCACGTGCGGGACGCCGCCCTCTGAATCCTACGTCAGCACTGGTTTGTTCATGAGAAAACGACCTGGTGGTTTTCTGCAAATTTCTTCAACGTCATCACGTAATTATTAAAATGGTTAACAGATGTATCGTAGGAGGGTGTAGCAACACCAATCATGATGGGATTAGTACTCATCGTTTCCCAAAAGACCCAATGAGAGAGAAATGGGAGCGCTCGGTCTACACAGGCTGTGCACTTTAACCGTACAAAGCTCTCGCAGCCTGCTGGCGCTTCCGCAGGTAACGTCACAATTCTGGCTCCAGACTGCCTTGGGATTTTTCCAGACGTGTTTTGTTATTTTTTTTTTTTTCTGCTGTAGACAGATGGCCTTGTGCAAAATTACCCTTCTGGATGAGTGTGTAAAGGGACATACTTTCATATTAAAAAAAACACGAAATTGGTCCAGAATGTGCCCTTTAAACTGATTGTAATTATTGGTGTTCTTAACCATTTATCCTGTTTGAAATAAAACAGATTAACATTCTGACTAACTACATTTATAGGCAAGTGTAAAGGGGCAGCAACACTTGCTATACATGATGACAAAAAAAAAAAAAAACAACAACCAGACATTAAACAGACATGTTAGGGACAAGCCTGTAATTAATTTAATTTTTTAAAAATTTTAAATACCTGAATGTTGTAATTCATCATCATTTATATAGATTATAATTTTGTTCCTTAGAATACAATGAAATTAATTTATAGACAGCACTGTGCAAAAGTCTTAGGCACATGTAAAGACATGCTGTAGACCAAAAATGGCTTAAAAATAATGAAATGAAATGTTTCAACATAAAAAAAAAATACTATAAATAACAGGAAGCCATAATTAATGAAACAAAGTCAGTATTTGGTGTGAGACAACGCTTTGCTTTAAAAAAATAAACAAAAAAACCCCAGTAGTCTCAGGTACAATGAGTGCAGTTTTATAAGGAAATGAGCTGTAGGTTTTACTGAGCATCTTGCAGAACCAGCCACAGTTCTTCTAGACACTTTGGCTGTCACACTTCTCATCTCATCTCATTATCTGTAGCCGCTTTATCCTGTTCTGCAGGGTCGCAGGCAAGCTGGAGCCTATCCCAGCTGACTACGGGCGAAAGGCGGGGTACACCCTGGACAAGTTGCCAGGTCATCACAGGGCTGACACATAGACACAGACAACCATTCACACCTACGGTCAATTTAGAGTCACCAGTTAACCTAACCTGCATGTCTTTGGACTGTGGGGGAAACCGGAGCACCCGGAGGAAACCCACGCGGACACGGGGAGAACATGCAAACTCCGCACAGAAAGGCCCTCGCTGGCCACGGGGCTCGAACCCGGACCTTCTTGCTGTGAGGCGACAGCGCTAACCACTACACCACCGTGTTGCCCGGCTGTCACACTTGTTTCTTAATTTTGCAGCAAACCCCAGCAGCCTTCATTATGTTTTCTTTTTTAGTCTGAAAAGTAGTCTCTTACATAGCCTGCAGCTCAGATACAAACAATTTTTTTCTGTAACATTTAATTTTGTACTGGAAAATCAATGTTTGGAACTCTCAAATGTTTTCGTATTGACTTGATAATGTAGAAATCATAAAATAGAAATCTATAACAAAGTTTGTATGAAAAAAATAGGGTGCCTAAGACTTTTGCACAGTACTGTATACAAAAATATTGTATCCCCTAACTGCTGTCTGCATTGAGAATACATAATATTCACCTTGAGTGTTTTGGAGTGTTGTTCCTAATAGGTCAATACTTCTGGATAGTTGTTCTCCGCTGCTCAGGTTCCAGGAGGACTGTGAATCAGAGACTGTCCACCCACAGGAGCCGAACTCAAATGAACAGTACGACCCCAATGGCAACATATCTGTGAATACAAATTACATATTTTTTAAGAATATGACAAACAGTTTTAGACATTAACAATAACCAGTCATGCAATAAAAATAGATTTATTATCAATTATTCATGAATCAAATGCTCAAAAAAATGTACATTTTCTCTCGAGATAAAGAGATGCTGAACTGTTTCACTGATCACATGGTCTCATTGTATAGATATGGTCATGCCCCTGCTTTAATCATAACAGCATGGAGAAGTAATGAACTAATGTCCCATGAGTCATTTGTCTAGCATTGCTACTTCATTAAGCAGGTTAACTGCAAAAAGCCATCTTTATTCTCAGTCGGTCGATATGGCAACCTCTGCTGTTGAAATGTATGCAAAAGCAAAGGCAGACTGCACACTGCTAAAAGACTTTGAAAGATGTAAAAAGTAATTAGCTGTGATCATTAACCTGACATTTATCAAAAGTATATTGTACACGCTATCCCCTCAATCTTTCTGTGGACCTGAAATTAGGCAGGTAAAGTCTGTTGTAACTTACACTCACCTACTGGCCTACAACACTAAAAGACAGGAGGCAAATATGGTGCAGTTACAATTTCAAGCTTAGCAGGGATGAACTTGGGGGAACTACAGAATATTCTTATATCTCACCATTGATTCTTGGGAGCTGAGCTCTCTCATACCGTTTTTCCACCAAGACAGTACCAGGGCTGATTCGGAGCTGGTGCCTAATCTCAAACCAGTTCTTCATGTTTCAACAACCAAAGAACTGGCTCTCAGCCAAGAAAACAGTTTCCAGAGTGGCACCAAATCTTTGGTCAAGAACCAAGAACTGCTTACATCAGGGGCTAGGGGCGGGATTATGGTGACCAACGAGACCAGCAAAAACATGTGACTACCGCATTTAAAAAACGCTAGTGCACCATCAAGTCTGACTAATCCAAAGAAGAAAAAGCAAAATCGACAAAATAGTCCATCACTGTTGTTATTGGTGTGCTTGGCACTAGAGGCACTAGCAGGGCTGACTAGTGGTGCTAGCGGGGTGGGCTAGCAAGGCTGGGAAAATGGAGACGTATACAGTAATGCAATGACATGAATCTACTGGTGGCCCAGAACTACTACATGGTTTGTGTTAGTGGAAAGGGGGTATCAGAGAAGCAGAAAATAGAAATGAAATGTCAAGAAAAGCTTTTCTCTCTCTCTTTTTTTTTTTACTTTCATCAACCTCCAGTCCCAAAGCTATTAAGAAGAAAACTTTATTGCTGGTATCCATTTTTCTGAGAATTTTTGAGTCACGGAACACCATATGGTCTAAGCGTTGCATGAGGCTCTGCTGCTGCTGTTTCATTTTTTAAAAATCATCTCTGCCTAAATCCCTGAAACTTATTCAATCATCAGAATTCAGAAAATGAAATCACCATTAAAATTACTCAAGTTTCCAATGACCCAGACATCTCATAGGTACAACCCCGATTCCAAAAATGTTGGGACAAAGTACAAATTGTAAATAAAAACAGAATGCAATGATGTGGAAGTTTCAAAATTCCATATTTCATTCAGAATAGAACATAGATGACATATCAAATGTTTAAACTGAGAAAATGTATCATTTAAAGAGAAAAATTAGGTGATTTTAAATTTCATGACAACAATACATCTCAAAAAAGTTGGGACAAGGCCATGTTTACCACTGTGAGACATCCCCTTTTCTCTTTACAACAGTCTGTAAATGTCTGGGGACTGAGGAGACAAGTTGCTCAAGTTTAGGGATAGGAATATTAACCCATTCTTGTCTAATGTAGGATTCTAGTTGCTCAACTGTCTTAGGTCTTTTTTGTCGTATCTTCCGTTTTATGATGCGCCAAATGTTTTCTATGGGTGAAAGATCTGGATTGCAGGCTGGCCAGTTCAGTACCTGGACCCTTCTTCTACGCAGCCATGATGCTGTAATTGATGCAGTATGTGGTTTGGCATTGTCATGTTGGAAAATGCAAGGTCTTCCCTGAAAGAGACGTCGTTTGGTGGGAGCATATGTTGCTCTAGAACCTGGATATACCTTTCAGCATTGATGGTGTCTTTCCAGATGTGTAAGCTGCCCATGCCACACGCACTAATGCAACCCCACACCATCAGAGATGCAGGCTTCTGAACTGAACGCTGATAACAACTTGGGTCGTCCTTCTCCTCTTTAGTCCGAATGACACGGCGTCCCTGATTTCCATAAAGAACTTCAAATTTTGATTTGTCTGACCACAGAACAGTTTTCCACTTTGCCACAGTCCATTTTAAATGAGCCTTGGCCCAGAGAAGACGTCTGCGCTTCTGGATCATGTTTAGATATGGCTTCTTCTTTGAACTATAGAGTTTTAGCTGGCAACGGCGGATGGCACGGTGAATTGTGTTCACAGATCATGTCCTCTGGACATATTCCTGAGCCCATTTTGTGATTTCCAATACAGAAGCATGCCTGTATGTGATGCAGTGCCGTCTAAGGGCCCGAAGATCACGGGCACCCACTATGGTTTTCCGGCCTTGACCCTTACGCACAGAGATTCTTCCAGATTCTCTGAACCTTTTGATGATATTATGCACTGTAGATGACGATATGTTCAAACTCTTTGCAATTTTACACTGTCGAACTCCTTTCTGATATTGCTCCACTATTTGTCGGCGCAGAATTAGGGGGATTGGTGATCCTCTTCCCATCTTTACTTCTGAGAGCTGCTGCCACTCCAAGATGCTCTTTTTATACCCAGTCATGTTAATGACCTATTGCCAATTGACCTAATGAGTTGCAGTTTGGTCCTCCAGCTGTTCCTTTTTTGTACCTTTAACTTTTCCAGCCTCTTATTGCCCCTGTCCCAATTTTTTGAGATGTGTTGCTGTCATGAAATTTCAAATGAGCCAATATTTGGCATGAAATTTAAAAATGTCTCACTTTCGACATTTGATATGTTGTCTATGTTCTATTGTGAATACAATGTCAGTTTTTGAGATTTTTAAATTATTGCATTCCGTTTTTATTTACAATTTGTACTTTGTCCCAACTTTTTTGGAATCGGGGTTGTATATTGATTTAATGCTTATTACTAATTCTGCCTAGCAAAGGTGGATGCTTCTTGGAATGGGCAATCAGATAAACACATTTTTGCCCAAATCAATACTACACTCCTTAATAATACATGTATCGTGCACACTGTTATTGGAGCATTGTAGATGCTGGAAAGTGGTACCGATCTATGTACAATTAAGGAAGTTAAACAGGTTGAAAGGAAACGAGCAACAGATGTACATGGAAGACCACTGTGGAGACTGACTAAAACACACCTAAACAATTAAACTAAATCCGTCTATGGATATGGAGTAAAACTGTCCAGGCGTTAACAGGACAAATTCAGGGTAATTAGTTAATTCCACTCATCTGTTTGCATACCCTATTTGCAGACAGTGCATCATGTGAAAGATATGTGGATTATGGAACTTGCATTCCTCCAGTTACAGGTTTTTCCAATGAAGAATGTGAGTATATTTTGATCATAATGAGATATGTTCCTCTTCAGAGGGAAAGTAAATCAGATTGCCATCATGATTAACTTTAACCCAACAATGAACAATTTTGCACATCTCTGGGCACTTCCTTGAAAAAATACCAAAGAAGCATTGACAAGACCATATCACATCACTAAATATTCACTGTGACCCAAAGTATTTTTGAATGCTGTTCTCCATTTGTCCTATTCCAGATAAACCTTGTAAAAATCTAATCCTCCAACTTCATGACCCCTGCCTCTTAAGTTTAAGGCTGCCTTAAACTCAAGTCACATCTTAAGTCAAAGGTGTGATGACACAGATGACAGTTTAATCATGCAGGCCCATGGCTGATAGGCAGGTAGTTTAAACATGAGTTTAAGCAAAGGTTTCAACTTGGATGACATAACAAGGAAGGGTTAGATAGATGGAGTGACACCAAGGATTCCAGGCAGTCAATTCCCCTTCACTCCATGAGAGACCATAGTCAGGGAAACTTATAGCACTATCAGAATTAGGGACAGATTTGATGGCAATGTTCCCATCCATTATTTCCTAGAACATAAAGCACAAAAATCCAGAAGCCTGCAGCAGTTATTAGAAAACTAACATGATATATACATGACAGGCTAGATGCCAGTCTGTTAAGTTTCCTGCCACTCCAGAGTTGGTGCTGAGAGACAAACGCCATCTGAGTGCAAGGATATACCAATGGACATGGTGATATATTTAAATATAGATCCATGAAATGAGCTGTAGGCTTAATATGCACCAGGCAGTTCAGACAAGTTTGAAGTCCCTCTTTCACTGGGCACCACTTTTCCTCAGCCAATAACCTAAACCAACCAAGTGCCATGGCATTCACATCAAGGGCACAGGAAATGGGGAAATCAGGGACAATTCATAGTTGTACATCATAAGCATGACACCCTAATAAAATACCCTATATATCCTAGGACAATTAAAGAGCTAAAATTCCTGCTAAAAGTGATGTCATGATACAACCGCATTTGAATATGACAATGCCCAAATTTGGAACAAAAGCTTAACATCACAAAGGCTACAGACATTTTCTAACTACAAGCAAAGCACACACAAACACAAGAGTAGTAACCTGTACTAACAGTTGGAAACTAATGTTATCCATGGCCAGGAGGTCAAGAGAGTGAAACTGGCCTTGCTCTCTAAGAAGAACAGGTGTGTCTCTTTCACGTCAACTTGGCAGCACTAGCCAACCTGCAAGCTCATGCATATGGAAGAGGGATGTTAATGATCTCCTCCAAATGCATTCAGCTGCCGTATGATGTTGCATAAACAGTCACTGAAAACATTCTGTGGCTTCACAGCTTAGCCTTAGCCCTTCCAGTTTGGTAGCTGTTGTAAGACAGGGAAAAATTATATAGTGGATGGAAATTGCCAGTGACAAAATAAATAAATTAAATAAATAAATTCATTAAAAAAAACCAGGGCTTTGAACCAGAATTTTTTTCCTATTGGTTCGTTCCGAACAGAAACGGAATTTTAACGTTTCCGGTTTTGGGTTCCACCATTAAATAGACGTTCCCGAACCGGTTAGAACAAAAAAATTTCGTTCTCGGAACGGTTAATTACGTTCCCTGTCAGCTGTTTAACAAATGGCTATAAAATTATGTCTCTGTCTCATCCGGCTTAAGCCAAATGTAGGCTAATTCTATTACAACCTTCATTAAATAAGACAAGAAATAATTCAAAACAATTATTATTTCAAATGTTGGCGATTTGGATTCTCAGTATGTCTTCCCATCTACACAAACAGAAAAAGTGCCAAAAATGAAAGAGAATTCGTTTAGTGTGTTACCAAAGGCTAGTCAGGCCCTATAGAGGGCTACCGCATGACGTCACCGCGCCGCAAGATTTTGTTAGGCGCCATATTGGAAGACCAAGTACACATCTATGCAAGTACATACATACATAAAACAAACTACACCTGAAATGTAGCCAGGGCCGGTTCTGCCCTAATCTGGACCCGGGTGCAACATCGCGCAACCCCCCCCCCCAAAAAAAACAAAACAAAACACCAGTCTAAATCAGGACAACCATCACATAACTATAACTATAAACATTTTATATCAACTATTTTAACTAAATGGGCTATAATAAATAAGCCTGCAGGCAGCCACGGCGGGCTGCCTCAGAAAAGTAACCATTTGTCCTACCTTAAAACTCGTTTTGCATTTTCTGCCTCCTTTTTTGTATTTTCGACCCTCCGTTTATTTTCTTTCCTTTTCTGAAAACCCAATTTGTGTCCAGACATTTTGTTCTGCTACCAACGAACTAACTCGTCAGGTCTCGTCTCTTGAGCCCGCGATGATTCCCGTGGGAAGGGCAACAACTGATACATTTTTACAAACAGCCAATAGGGAGGTTGCATCGTTCAGGCTCTTCTTTGCTTAGACGCTCAGTAATTCACTTATTATCACATGGAGACGTGATAGCAGTCCACCTTCCCGCTCTCTCCATTCAGTCAGCGAACGTCACACAGGAAGTGAACCCCAGCGGGTCATAGAAACTTGCGCAGGAGAAGAATGACTTTTTTATTTGTAGGCTATGGAAACTTTGAGGAACGAAATAAAAACCGGTATTAACCGGTTACCATTATTTTTAATAAGCGTTTCTGTTCCGGAACATAAAAAATAATAAAGTTTCTGGTTTCGTTTCTGTTCCATGTGAAATAGAAAAAGTTCCCGGTTTTCGTTTTCGTTCCTTGAACCGGTTCAAAGCCCTGAAAAAAACCCACACTAGGGTCACACAACAATGATGGAATTTTATCACATCTAACTCCGGAGAGTTCTACAATTCTTCTGCACCTCAGACATTTAATTCTTTGCTAGATATATTTATTTCCTTCTGTGTGAGTGCTATATTTAGCGCGTATCTAAATTATAAACTGTCTTGACTAAGTGCTTGCTATGCTTTTGGCTAATCGCAATGAGCAGTGGCGCAAAGCCATTAGTAAGAGAGAACAGGTTCAAAATTCACACTTGCAATAAAAAGCTAAATTCAACACAAATACGTTTAGATAACTACGTCTTTAACTCGCTAATTTATATGAGACACACAACTTTTTTTTAATCCAGACACGGTTTTTGCTTCTTATGCATAAATGCTTATAACAGGGTACTTTGACCATGCAAGCAAAGCATTTTCAGGATGCATAATTCACCAATATATTATAGCCTAAGCTTTAATATAGCTAATGTATGTGGCACACACCGTGCTAGTAACTCAACAAGCCCATTCTCAGTGTCCCATGACACCACTCCATACCCTTTAAGTGTGCTTTCTCATTGAAATGCAAAAAGGTCCAGAGTGTTCTTACATACAGTGGTGCTTGAAAGTTTGTGAACCCTTTAGAATTTTCTATATTTATGCATAAATATGACCTAAAATATCATCAGATTTTCACACAAGTCCTAAAAGTAGATAAAGAGAACCCAGTTAAACAAGTGAGACAAAAATATTATACTTGGTCCTTTATTTATTGAGAAAAACGAGCCAACATTACATATCTGTGAGTGGCAAAAGTATGTGAACATTTGCTTTCAGTATCTGGTGTGACCCCCTTGTGCAGCAATAACTGCAACTAAACGTTTCTGGTAACTGTTGATCAGTCCTGCACACCGGCTTGGAGGAATTTTAGCCCGTTCCTCTGTACAGAACAGCTTCAACTCTGGGATATTGCTGGGTTTCCTCACATGAACTGCTCGCTTCAGATCCTTCCACAACATTTCGATTGGATTAAGGTCAGGACTTTGACTTGGCCATTCCAAAACATTAACTTTATTCTTCTTTAACCATTCTTTGGTAGAATGACTTGTGTGCTTAGGGTCGTTGTCTTGCTGCATAACCCACCTTCTCTTGAGATTCAGTTCACGGACAGATGTCCTGACATTTTCCTTTAGAATTCGCTAGTATAATTCAGAATTCATTGTTTCATCAGTGATGGCAAGCCGTCCTGGCCCACATGCAGCAAAACAGGCCCAAACCATGATACTACCACCACCATGCTTCACAGATGGGATAAGATTCTTATGCTGGAATGCAGTGTTTTCCTTTCTCCAAACATAACGCTTCTCATTTAAACCAAAAAGTTCTATTTTGGTCTCATCTGTCCACAAAACATTTTTTCAAGAGCCTTCTGGCTTGTCCACGTGATCTTTAGCAAACTGCAGATGAGCAGCAATGTTCTTTTTGGACAGCAGTGGCTTTCTCCTTGCAACCCTGCCATGCACACCATTGTTGTTCAGTGTTCTCCTGATGGTGGTCTCATGAACATTAACATTAGCCAATGTGAGAGAGGCCTTCAGTTGCTTAGAAGTTACCCTTGGGTCCTTTGTGACCTCGCCGACTATTACACGCCTTGCTCTTGGAGTGATCTTTGTTGGTCGACCACTCCTGGGGAGGGTAACAATGGTCTTGAATTTCCTCCATTTGTACACAATCTGTCTGACTGTGGATTGGTGGAGTCCAAACTCTTTACAGATGGTTTTATAACCTTTTCCAGCCTGATGAGCATCAACAACATTTTGCTGAGGTCCTCAGAAATCTTCTTTGTTCGTCACATGGTACACTTCCACAAACATGTTGTGAAGATCAGACTTTGATAGATCCCTGTTCTTTAAAACAGGGTGCCCACTCACACCTGATTCACATCCCATTGATTAAAAACACCTGACTCTAATTTCACCTTCAAATTAACTGCTAATCCTAGAGGTTCACATACTTTTGCCACTCACAGATATGTCATATTGGATCATTTTCTTCAATAAATAAATGAGCAAGTATAATATTTTTGTCTCATTTGTTTAACTGGGTTCTCTTTATCTACTTTTAGGACTTGTGTGAAAATCTGATGATGTTTTAGGTCATTGTGGCAGCGGGGGCGTGGTCTAGCATCGGTCTGTGACAGGAGGGCGGAGTCGGGGAAGTTAAGTGGCAGAATCACTACACCTGTTGTTAATTGATGTTTGTGTGTCTTCCCAGTGACAGCGCCCTTCTTAAGGAGAGAGAGTGAGAGCAGAGGGACTCTCTCCACAACCAGATGGCTGATGTGTGTGCGTGTGTCTGAGTGTGTGTTTGCAACTGAAAAGTGCAAATAAAAGAGAGTTTTGTTAAAACAGTTCTGTCCTGCCGTCCTTCTGTGCTCCACCCACCTACATGGACTGCTACAGTGGTGCCGAAACCCGGGACTCGAGCACAGAAGACAACAGCCCCATGGAGTCCTCCACCTTCGCCGACCTGATCCACGCCCTCGCCACGGCCCAACAGAGCCAGCACCAGGCGCTGCTCACCCTCCGAAAGGAGCAAGAACAACGGTTCGATGCCCTGGTGCTGGCGCAACAGGAAGATCGTCGGGCGTTCCGGCACCTCCTCGCGTCGGCGGGGTCCACCATCTCCACCGCCACGGGCCCTTCCCCCCTCACCCTCACGAAGATGGGCCCGCAGGACGACCCCGAGGCATTCTTCACGCTCTTTGAGCAGGTAGCAGAGACCTCGGGGTGGCCGGTGGAACAGCGCGCGGCGCGCCTCCTCCCCCTGCTAACGGGAGAGGCACAGCTGGCCATGCTACAGCTCCCCGCCGACCGCCGGCTGGCCTACGCGGACCTTCGCCGGGCCGTCCTCCAGCAGGTGGGACGCACCCCGGAGCAACAACATCAGCGTTTCCGCGCTCTGCGCTTGGAGGAAGTCGGCCGGCCGTTCGCGTTTGGCCAGCAACTCCGGGACACCTGCTGGCAGTGGTTGAGGGCCGACAGCTGCGACGCAGAGGGACTCATCGACCAGGTGGTACTGGAACAGTTCGTCGCGCGTCTACCAGCGGGAACCGCAGAGTGGGTCCAGTGCCACCGCCCGGCGTCGCTGGATCAGGCAATCGAGCTGGCGGAGGATCATCTGGCAGCTGTCCCGACGGCAGGACAGCAGATGACCTCTTCTCTTCTCTCCTCTCTCTCTCTCTCCCCATTCCCCCACCGTGGAGACGGGGGCCGGCGCCACCTCAGCCGGCCCACCGCACCCGCGGTGCCCTTCCGTGTCTCCCTTCTGTGTCTGTCTCTCCCCCCCCTCAGGTGAGTGAGCCCCAGATCACTAGTGCAGAGAGGAAGCCCGGGCCGGTTTGCTGGCGCTGCGGGGAACCGGGCCACCTCCAACAGCAGTGCTCGATAATGGAGGTGGGCGCGGTGGTTCGGATCCCCAATGTGCCAGGAGCCGCCCTCGATCGGGCCAGAGCGTATTGCATACCGGTGAGTATCCAAGGGGATACATATCAGGCGTTGGTGGATTCTGGATGTAATCAGACCTCAATCCACCAAAACCTGGTGCAAGACGAGGCATTGGGGGGAGCACAATTGGTGAAGGTGTTGTGTGTGCACGGGGATGTTCACAACTACCCTTTAGTGTCGGTCCACATTATTTTCAGAGGGGAAAAATTTATAGTGAAGGCGGCGGTTAATCCTTGCCTTACCCACTCTTTAATTTTGGGGACTGATTGGCTGGGATTTCGGGGTTTAATGACACACTTAGTCAAGAGTGGGTCCTGCCATTTAACAGGGAGAGGTCCCGGTGTTGCTTTGGCGGGAGCAGCTGTCACAGAGCCGTCTACGTCATCTCCGCGCCAGAGTGAGGAGCTGCCGGCTCCTCCTCTCTCTATTGGGGAATCCCTCGCGGATTTCGCATTAGAGCAATCGCGAGACGAGACTCTGCAGCATGCTTTTGACCAAGTGAGAGTAATTGATGGTCAAACGCTCCAGCTGAACGCCACCCCGTCCTTCCCCTCCTTCGCGATTATGAAGGATAGATTATACCGAGTGATGCAGGACACTCAAACTGAAGAGCGAGTCACGCAGCTTTTAATTCCGAAGAGCCGCCGGGAATCGGTATTCCAGGCGGCTCACTTTAATCCCATGGCTGGACACTTAGGGCAGGATAAAACACTAGCCCGAATAATGGCCCGATTCTATTGGCCGGGGATTCGCGGCGATGTCCGTAGGTGGTGTACGGCATGCCGCGAATGCCAGTTAGTAAATCCAGCGGCCATTCCAAAAGCGCCTTTGTGCCCTCTACCATTAATCGAGACCCCGTTCGAAAGAATTGGTATGGATCTCGTCGGGCATTAGATCGGTCAACACGAGGGTACCGCTTTATATTAGTTCTGGTGGACTATGCAACGCGATACCCGGAAGCAGTGCCTCTTCGCAATATCTCAGCACGCAGTATTGCGGAGGCGCTCTTCCGCGTCATCTCCCGAGTTGGAATCCCGAAAGAGATTCTGACTGATCAAGGCACCTCGTTTATGTCACGAACACTGAATGAACTGTATGGGTTATTAGGTATTAAGCCGATCCGCACCAGCGTGTATCACCCACAAACGGACGGCTTAGTGGAACGGTTTAATCGCACCCTTAAAAACATAATTAAGAAATTTGTAAGTGAGGACGCGCGTAACTGGGATAAATGGCTCGAACCCTTGCTCTTTGCAGTGTGAGAGGTCCCCCAAGCCTCCACAGGGTTCTCCCCGTTTGAATTATTATATGGGCGTAAGCCACACAGCATTTTAGACGTGCTGCGAGAAAATTGGGAGGAGGGACCTTCACCAAGCAAAAATGAAATTCAATACGTTATTGACCTGCGTGCAAAACTCCACACACTCACACAGCTAACCCAGGAGAATTTGCGGCAGGCCCAAGAACGGCAAACCCGCCTGTACGACAAGGGTACACGCCTTAGAGAGTTTGCACCGGGAGAGAGAGTACTCGTACTGTTGCCCACATCGAGCTCTAAATTAGTCGCCAAGTGGCAAGGACCCTTTGAGGTCACACGGTGAGTCGGGGACGTCGACTATGAGGTGAAGTGAACGGACAGGGGTGGGGCACTACAGATTTACCACCTCAACCTACTCAAACTCTGGAACGAGGAGGTCCCCGTGGCGTTGGTGTCGGTGGTTCCGGAGAAGGCGGAGCTGGGGCCGGAGGTTCAAAAAGGAACATTAGCATCACGTCCCTCTCCGGTCCCCTGTGAAAACCACCTCTCCCCGACCCAACTCGCGGAGGTTGCCCAGTTGCAGACCGAGTTTTCGGACGTGATCTCACCCCTGCCCGGCCGCACTAACCTCATAGAGCACCACATTGAGACGCCCCCGGGGGTGGTAGTGCGTAGCCGCCCTTACAGGTTACCCGAACACAAGAAAAAGGTGGTTCGGGAAGAACTCGAGGCCATGCTCGAAATGGGCATCGTCAAGGAGTCCCACAGTGACTGGAGCAGCCCGGTGGTCTTAGTACCCAAGGCCGACGGGTCGGTCCGGTTCTGTGTGGACTATAGAAAAGTCAACGCGGTGTCTAAATTCGATGCGTACCCAATGCCTCGTATTGATGAGTTGCTCGATCGGCTAGGCACAGCTCGATTTTACTCGACACTGGATTTAACAAAGGGTTATTGGCAGATCCCCTTGACTCCATTATCCCGTGAAAAAAACGGCCTTTTCCACACCGTTCGGCTTACACCAATTCGTCACACTTCCTTTTGGGCTGTTTGGGGCGCCTGCTACGTTTCAGCGGCTGATGGACAGGGTCCTCCGCCCCCACGCCACCTATGCGGCCGCGTACTTAGATGATATCATTATTTATAGTAATGACTGGCCGCGGCACCTACAACACCTGAGGGCCGCCCTTAGGTCGCTGAGGCGGGCGGGGCTCACGGCCAACCCGAAGAAGTGTGTGATTGGGCGGGTGGAAGTACGGTATCTGGGCTTCCACTTGGGCAACGGGCAGGTGCATCCCCAAATTAACAAGACTGCAGCGATTGCGGCCTGCCCAAGGCCCAAGACCAAAAAGGGGGTGAGACAGTTCCTGGGGCTGGCTGGCTATTATCGTAGGTTTATACCTAATTATTCGGACGTCACCAGCCCGCTGACTGATCTGACTAAAAAGGGGGCACCAGATCCGGTCCAGTGGACGGAGCTATGCCAGCGGGCTTTTTCTAAGGTTAAGGCTGCACTGTGTGGGGGGCCACTTTTACACTCCCCTGACTTTTCTCTCCCCTTTATGTTGCAGACGGATGCGTCGGACAGAAGGCTGGGGGCCGTTTTGTCCCAGAAGGTGGAGGGGGAGGATCGCCCCATCTTGTACATTAGTCGCAAGCTGTTGGTGCGTGAGGGGCGCTACAGTACCATCGAGAAGGAGTGCCTGGCGATCAAGTGGGCGGTCCTCGCCCTCCGGTACTACCTGCTGGGACGCCCTTTCACCCTCTGTTCGGACCACACGCCCCTCCAGTGGCTCCACCGCATGAAGGATGCCAACGCGCGGATCACCCGTTGGTATCTGGCACTCCAACCCTTTAACTTCAAGGTGATCCAAAGGCCGGGGGCGCAGATGGTCGTGGCGGACTTCCTCTCCCGTCAAGGGGGGGGGGGGGGGGGGAGTCGGCTGCGGGCCGGACAGCTGCCCGGCCTGAGTTGGGCGGTGGGGGTATGTGGCAGCGGGGGCGTGGTCTAGCATCGGTCTGTGACAGGAGGGCGGAGTCGGGGAAGTTAAGTGGCAGAATCACTACACCTGTTGTTAATTGATGTTTGTGTGTCTTCCCAGTGACCGCACCCTTCTTAAGGAGAGAGAGTGAGAGCAGAGGGACTCTCTCCACAACCAGATGACTGATGTGTGTGCGTGTGTCTGAGTGTGTGTTTGCAACTGAAAAGTGCAAATTAAAGAGAGTTTTGTTAAAACAGTTCTGTCCTGCCGTCCTTCTGTGCTCCACCCACCTACATGGACTGCTGCAGTCATATTTATGCAGAAATATAGAAAATTCTAAAGGGTTCACAAACTTTCAAGCACCACTGTATCTTATAAGGATTACTCACGCATTGCTGACTATGAAATAAATTACAATAAATTACAAAGTTGTTGTGTTTTTAGGGTGAACTAGAACTTTTGGGGTAGCAGTTAAATTAGAGAACTTAAGATTGTACAGTCTACAGTTTCAGTTTTACTTCCACGGCACACTCTCAGAAAACAAAGTACATTATTGTACCTTTAGGGGTACAATGGCTTGTCACTGGGCCAGTACCCTCTAAGGTACTTATTTGTACCATTCATATACTGATTGGGAACATATATGTAACTTTTTGACACTAAAAAGGTACACAGCTTGAAGTCCAATAATGAGCCCTCGGGGGTACATTAGTGTAGACTGTACCTTGGGGGACAGAAATGGACTCCTACCGTACCCCTATTTCTGACAGTGCAGTTTATTATGGTTAGCTAATTTGTGCCTTTTTTTGGGAAATTCCCATGCTCAGAATTAACCAATCACATTCAAACTCATGTTCAAAAGCAATCATCATAAACCTGTCATCAATTCAATGATTCTGATTAACCCCCAATGTAGATCAGCTGTTTCTTTAGGATTTTCTTCTTGGTTTCATGACTGCTGACCCCATGGTCCACAAACAGCTTACAAAGCAAGTATTGGGTCTCATTGTCAAAGTTATTAATCAGGAGAAGGGTACAAAAATTTCCAAACATTAGCTGTACCCTGGAACATGTGAAGGCCATCATCAACAAGTGGAGAAAATGGGACACGACGGGGACATTACCAAGAACAGGACATCCCTCAAAAATCAAATCAAATTAAGATGTGCTAAGTTAGTATACCCTTACCCAAAAGTTGTTGCATTACACGCAAAACGTGATTTAACAAAGTATTAGTTACGGGGTGTGCACAATTACGCAATCAGGTTATTGTACGTTTTTAATTTTTAATTTTCCTCCTAAAATATATCCGTTTTATTTTTCCACTTGAATTTTGTTGGTTGCTATATCTGATACATCATCATCACCACAGAGAAGAGCACTCACACATTCTGTGCTCTATGCAAATAACAGTGGACAAAGTTTGAAAAATGTTTAAATGACCTAGTAAAAAGCCATTAATGACAAGAAATTTGGCCTTTATCGTCATGTTGTTTTTCCATGAGTAGAGCTGTAATGTGCAAGTTGTAGTTTTCAAAACTATCTAGTACAAACTGTCGACATGTTGACCATATGAAGGGTTTTCCCAGGCTGCAGTTTTTAATTTGCTTCTAATCATGTATGGATACAGATTAAGAGCAGCTAGTTGCACATTCTGGAAACCTTTTACATTGAGTTACTACACTCCAGGGTAGAGAACAGATGTTAAGTTGTTTAAAGCCTCCACTGACATATGAAAGCTTTCAAAAGCACCGTCCAACTCACCACAAATAAATCCTTCATCCTCGCCTAGAGGGCAATCACTGCGGAAATCACAGACTTTTCTTTTATCTACACAGCCGCCCAAATCACAGCGAACAGTTGAGTTCTCCTCACAATCTAGAACCAGCTCCTCCACATCTCTGCTTTCTGAGGGGATGCAGAGGAAGACAGAGAAGGAGTTTAGCAAAGGAAACAAATACATGAATTAAAATGCATGAATAATAATGGAATTTGTGTCATCACATCATCAGCTGTGTCGAAACATTAAAAAAATCAACAGTAGAACTCACAGCTATGCTTAATAGTGAAAGTAATAGCATTTTGACATGCACAATGTGATGAGAGCTCACAGGATTGAGACTAAACAGCGGTATGGCCATAAGAAAACCACTTGTTAGTGAGGCTAATCGGAAGAAAAGGCTTCAATTTCCTAGGGGAATATAAAGATTGGACTCTGGAGCAATGGAAAAAGGTCATGTATTCAGATGAGTCCAGATTTACTCTTATCCCTATGGGCACATCAGGGTAAGAAGGGAAGTACATGAAGCGATGTATCCATTATGCATAGTAACTACTGCACAAGCCTCTGGAAGCAGTGTTATGATCTGGCAGTAAAATGAAATCAGATGACTACCTGAATGTACTACATGACCAGGTTATCTCATCAATGGATTTTTTTCTTCCCTGATGGCATGGGCATAAAATTAGCACTGTCGCCTCACAGCAAGAAGGTTCTGGGTTTGAGCCCAGTAGCCAATGGGGGCCTTTCTGTGTGGAGTTTGCATGTTCTCCCCGTATCTGCATGGGTTTCCTCCGGGTGCTCTGTTTTTTCCCCACAGTCCAAAGACATGCAGGTTAGGCTAACTGCTGGCTCTAAATTGACCATAGGTGTGAATGTGAGTGTGAATGGCTGTTTGTCTCTATGTGTCAGCCCTGAGAAGACCTGGCGACTTGTCCAGAGTGTACCCCGCCTCTTGCCCATAGTCAGCTGGGATAGGCCCCAGCTTGCCCGCGACCCTACACAGGATAAGTGGTTATGGATAATGGATGGAGTCCTAACCCTAACCCCTTTGAAAGTCTTTGGGATGTGCTGGAGAAGACTTTCCAGAGTGGTTTGATGCTCCTATTGTCAAGACAAGATCTTGGTGAAAAATTAATGCAACTCTGGATGGAAATAAATGTGATGTAGCATAAGGTTGTTGAAACAAACAAAGCTAAAGGTGGACCAACCAAATATTAGTGTGCAACTTTTTTAGCCAGACATTGTATTTGTCTCAATGAGAAACCACCTGCCAAAGTATAGGCAATACAAAGACTGTAGCTGCAGTGTAATAACTCATTTCACATTTTATTTAATAGATCATAAAACACTCACCCATGTGACAGTCCTTTAGCTCCAATGAATCAATGGCCAATAGTCCAAGATCGTGACCACTACAAGACGTGTACTGCACTGTTACTTGGAAGGGCTTGTCCATTTTCCCTATTGATGCCTCTAATACCTCCCAAGATGTCCTGGGACATAAAAATGTGTGTATACATGAATGCAAATGTACTTATGTCTTTTATATATTTTTATTCAACCATTAAAATATTGAATAATATACATTTTCATTTTATACAAAATGATTTAATAAATGGTATTGTACTGTTGTCAAGTACAGAGTATGCATTCAACAAAGAAATGCAATATTTTATTTTAACTTAATTAGTACATTCAGTACGTAAATAGGGGCGGCACGGTGGTGTAGTGGTTAGCACTGTCGCCTCACAGCAAGAAGGTCCAGGTTCGAGCCCCGTGGCCGGCGAGGGCCTTTCTGTGTGGAGTTTGCATGTTCTCCCCGTGTCCGCGTGGGTTTCCTCCGGGTGCTCCGGTTTCCCCCACAGTCCAAAGACATGCAGGTTAGGTTAACTGGTGACTCTAAGTTGACCGTAGGTGTGAATGTGAGTGTGAATGGTTGTCTGTGTCTATGTGTCAGCCCTGTGATGACCTGGCGACTTGTCCAGGGTGTACCCCGCCTTTCGCCCGTAGTCAGCTGGGATAGGCTCCAGCTTGCCTGCGACCCTGTAGAAGGATAAAGCGGCTAGAGATAATGAGATGAGATGAGTACGTAAATACTGGATTCTTGGGTAATTTGTGAACCTGTTGCACAGTAGAAACTGTACTGGCAAACGGTCGAGATCTTTTTATGCCTTTAGTGTCTCAAACCACTTGTGCTTTATAGCATACGTACCTACAACTACAACAGCTTTCACATATCCTGTTGAATTTGTATATAATTAAATGTAAATATGGCATTATAAAATGTTTTAGTTGCATTAAAATGCTGTAGAATGCCTTGTCTTCTTGACATTCCCATGATTGTCCTTATCACCCAAAAGGAAACCACAAGGATTTTCCAGTGGCCAGACCAAAAAGCGTTGACTTCAATGGATTGAAAAACATTATACTCTTGTGAAGATTTAACAATTTATATAAATTTATATAAATTTACCTTTCTGCTTTAGCTTTAGAATCACTGAATTGTAACTCAGCTTAACCTTTTCCATAATGTTTGGACCTCACTTTGTGCATCCACTAATTCTGATTTGTGTGAGGGAGCACTGTATGATCTTAGGCACTGGGCCATACAATCCCTGAGTGATGTCTCTAATCCTAAACAGACAGTGTGTGTAAAAGTATTGGCTCCATTATGACTGTACTGCCTTTTTCCAAATTGCATTGCATCACAGCCCACTTCAAGACATCTGTCAAAGCCAATTACAAAGACATATTGATATCTACTTTTAGAAACAAAATGCATTCATTCATCTTGGCCAACCTCAGGAAATCAATACCAAGTGCATTTCCATAACAAGGCATTCAGATGACATTCGTTTGATTTACTTGCAAAACAGTGGTTACAAGTGACTCTGCTATTACGCAAAGCATGTCAGTGTTCTGTTCATTTGTGTAACTTGTTCTCTCATACATCAATCCCTTTGTAAAGATCTAACAAATCAAAACATCATTTGCGATGGAAAGCCAGTGACAGATCAAGAGCAAAAATAGTGCTGGGTGGCCAGAGCAAAGCGAGACTTAATGCTAAATAATCTACATGTGCAATTGCTATAGTTTAGTACACTGTATATATCAACATAGGCTCACTTCATTATTTAGATTAAAACCAACTGTTATATTTGTAGTGTTTAAAAATAGTATACAGTGTTAGTTGCATTTTTGTTTGAATTTATAGTTTCAATTATTAGTCATTATCAGGAGTCAGGACTGACCACACCTTTCCCTAAAAATAATGTAAAACCTACAACTTGTCAGTAAATCGGCTGAGAACGCCCTGACTACAAACATGGACACCTCAAACTACAACTCCCAAGTCTCACAGTGCCCTCTGTCTCCCGATTATTGAACTCAGCTGACACTCTTTTCCCTAATCACCACTCTCCCCATTTAAGCCTCTCACACGCCACTTCAGTGCGATGTATCGTTCTACTCATTTCAGTACATACCAAGCCTTGTTTCTCTGACTGCCTAGCATTCTCTGACTCTTTTCTTGCCCTTTCTCATTTTCGCCCTTTGTCTCTTGTGTTAGTTGTTTGCTGATCACCCGACCCTCGTTAGTCTCCGACCACGATTTCTGTCTCTCGTTTTGGCTTCATTTACAGTTTGTTGCTCATATTCTTCTGCACATACATCTGTAAACGCCTGTACTCTGACACAACTGTATTAAATCAATGGAAATACAGGCTAGTATAACATGAATGATGCATGAAGTATAATACAAAGTTTTCTGTGAAATACTCATGAGGCCATAACTGATCATTAAAGACTTTTGAATGGAAGGAAAAAAAAAAAAACACTTCACCAGCATGGCCCCAGCTAATAACCAACAAGGATACACTGAACATCAATGTGCTCTTTTGTGTTAGATTTGAAATTGGTCCAAATTTTGATGCTGCTTTTAAGTTTTAGCTCTCAGAAATTTTGTTTGCTGCCTACATGAAACAGATGGGCAATACTGATAAATTCTACATAATAACAGTTCCTCTGGCCAGCTTACACCTCCCAAATTTGTTAATTTACTCAGAACAGCTAACCTGATCAAACCACGCAATTACATACAGGTCTACAGATCTCTTCAGAAATACGATAGGCTACAATACCTAGCTTCAACAGGCTCACGGACTTTTCCAGGAAAAATTAAACCATGTGATGACAGTGTGTTGGCAGAGCGTACCTCCATTTTGGGCTTTGTTATTTATCTGAATAAATTGACTGATATGGAAAACAAGTGCATGAAATGCAAGATGGTTTATAACACAGTAGCCTAGCCAAATGAACTTGTTAGCGAGCTAACTAATATGGAGTGAATTATGGTTATCTGGGCCACTGTATAGTGTGGAACAGGTAAGCTTTGCTGTGTTTATTTCTATTTCTAAAGCTAGCCAACAAGGTTGCTTCAAGAGTTTAGCTGACTTATTATGTAATTAAATTCAAATCACTTCATAAGCATCATGTCACACTGAAGGTGGGGCAATGCTTAAAGGTAGACTGCCTTTCAGATTTTTCAAGTGTAGGTCATAACAAGAAATTTCCCAAACACCCAGTTATTTTTGTTTAGTGGATCGAAAGCTACTGAATTTGAATCACAGACTTCCAATTTTATTAGGTTTTTCTTCTAATAGAACAGTTAATGAATTTAGGGCCGCGTGGCCTTAAATTCTCCGCTATTTTTTCCTGCTTTACTGTGATCCAATTCAAGATACTATGTTATGCATCATGTGATGGGCTTCCCCCCGTTCGCACAAGGAATTGTGGGATACAAATTTGAAACAGGAGAGAAAAATGGAGGACATAAGTGTGTGAATGGAACATGAAAGACTGACTACAGTAAAAGAAAGCGAGAAGAAAAGACACTATGTTGTGAAGGAAAGGAATGGCAGGACCAAACTAATAAATATCGGCGGTCAGTGAGCATCTCGGTGTGATCAGCTGTTTGTTTAGTGACAAAATGATGTAACTGTCAGTGCACGGTCAAAGTAAACCCGCACATGTGCACACGGACTTCCTCTGTCTGCTTGACTGCGCGAGGCAAATGATTTTATGCACATTATTTGCTAGGGAATCCCCTCAAATTAAATAACTTCCCAGCCACAGAATGGCCTGATATTTTGTGAAATATTACAGAAATAAACAATGACCAAATTTCAGAGGGAACCAAATTTCACCGATTTTATGAAATCGAAAGGCCGTCTAGCTTTAACTAGCTTTAAACTAGAAACACCCCAACTTTTTTTTTTTTACAATATTAATGTTAAGGATCTATCTGTTTTTGTCAAACACATTTTTAAAAAGTGGGACAACATGCATTTTAAATGGGGGAAGAATGAATCCTGAAATTCCATACATACTGAATATAATAGTTTATATATACTTGTGAGTTCTGTGCATATAGCCTGATACAGGTGAGCAATTTTTGATGGAAATATATACATCCTGTAGTTAACATAAGCCTCGGTCACAACCGGCCGTACATGCTCCTATGGCTGGTCTACGTGCAAAAAACGCAAGAAACGCACGGAGGGCGCGCGTGCGACGTGCTGATTTTCGAGCCGTAGACTGGCCGCTGACCGGCCGCAGAGGTTCTTTGTCATGTCAAACAAACTCTACGGGCGCTTACATTTTTTTTCAGGTTGCAAGACAAACTTACGGCCAACGTGCGTCTTTCTCCATGAACAAAAAAACCGCAGCGATTTGGGAAACGCCAAAAATCGCACAGCCAAAAAATCGTACGTCCGGTTGTGACCTAGGCTATACTGAAATACAATGCAAAGCACAACAGCACCAAATGCTGCATCAAAAAGCTACATCGTAACAGAGAGGCAGAGTAAGCAAGATAAACGGAAAGAACACGTTGGACTGCACCTCTGTTATTAGAGAAACAAACTGATTCCAACAAACTGAAACCTTTCTGCTGCAATGCCTTTGGGGTACTGAACTATCAAGTTGCACAGGGTCATGATGACTTTGCTGTGATTATTTATAATCCCACTAACTTGGTGTCATTTTTGAGTCTGGTTCCTATCTATGTTTCTTCCTCGTGTCCGGTCAGAGAGATTTTCTGTGTTTTTCCTTCACTGTTGCCTCTGATTTGGTCAACAGGGCTCCAGATCAAAATCTTGATTTCTGTAAAGTTGGCAGAAATTGTGCAGCCCAAAGGCAATATAGCTTCAGGTCATTCTCTAAACCACTGTGTAAAGCCATAAGAACTGACTCTAACCTAATGCCAGCTTTTTCCCTGCTGACAGAAGTCAGTGAGTTGATGACATCAGAATCTGTGAGTTTTATGGAGACAGACAAGTTTCCCGTTCTTGGTTCTGGCTGGAAGCAAGCCAAACGAAGCCGACACTGTGGGCCACTGCTTACCACTACAGGACTTGCAATGTGGAATGTGCAACTCCCAGAAGCCCACAGGGCAGAGCCAGGCCTCAGAACCAGGAAGTGACCTTTAGGATAGAAAGCAGAGGAGTGGTTTCTTCAACACTTATCAGTGTAAAAATCAGCTTATTATGTCAGAAAAAGCACAAAAATAATTTCTAATTATTGCATCACAGAGAATAAAAACAGCCTGAAATACAAATACAGGTCTTGCTGGAATAAAACTTATGTACTCTGTCCCTACTGTTTCTACATAATACTTACATTAGATATACTGGAATACAGTGGTGCTTGAAAGTTTGTGAACCCTTTAGAATTTTCTATATTTCTGCATAAATATGACCTAAAACATCATCAGATTTTCACACAAGTCCTAAAAGTAGATCAAGAGAACCCAGTTAAACAAATGAGACAAAAATATTATACTTGGTCATTTTTTTATTGAGGGAAATGATCCAATATTACATATCTGTGAGTGGCAAAAGTATGTGAACCTCTAGGATTAGCAGTTAATTTGAAGGTGAAATTAGAGTCAGGTGTTTTCAATCAATGGGATGACAGTCAGGTGTGAGTGGGCACCCTGTTTTATTTAAAGAACAGGGATCTATCAAAGTCTGATCTTCACAACACATGTTTGTGGAAGTGTATCATGGCACAAACAAAGGAGCTTTCTGAGGACCTCAGAAAAAGCATTTGTGGCAGCGGGGGCGCGGTCAAGCGCCGGTCTGTGACAGGAGGGTGGAGTCAGGGAAGGTAAGTGGCAGAATCACTACACCTGACTGCAATTAACCTGTTTGTGTGTGTCTCCCCAGTGACCGCGCCCTATTTAGGGAGGGAGAGCAGAGGAGCTCATCTCTGGACTAGACGCTGGCTGTGTGTGTGTGTCTAGCCAATGCAAAATTGTTCACTGAAAAGTGTGGCAATAAAGCCCTTTACAAACCTGATCTCTGTCCTGCCATCCTCTGTGCTCCACCCACTCCTATTGAACTGCTACAGTGGTGCCGAAACCTGGGAATCAGAGTGGAGCACCAGCCGATCAGCCCCATGGAGTCCTCCCCGTTGGCCGACCTGGTCCACGCCCTCGCCACGGCCCAGCAAAGCCAGCACCAGGCGCTCGTCACCCTCCGAAAGGAACAAGAGCGACACTTCAAGGCCCTGGTGCTGGCCCAGCAAGAAGACCGTGAGGCGTTCCAGCACCTCCTCGCGTCGGCGGGGTCCACCAGCGCTCCTACTGCGGGCCCGTCGCCCCTCACCGTCACCAAGATGGGCCCGCAGGACGACCCCAAGGCGTTCATCACTTCATCTTCGAGCAAGTCGCAGAAGCCTCGGGGTGGCCGATGGAGCAGCGCGCGGCGCGCCTCCTCCCCTGCTAACGGGAGAGGCACAGCTGGCCATGCTACAGCTCCCCACCGACCGCCGGCTGGCCTACGCAGACCTCCGCCGGGCCGTCCTCCAGCGCGTGGGGCGCACCCCAGAACAGCAGCGCCAGCGCTTCCGCGTGTTGCGCTTGGAAGAAGTCGGCCGGCCGTTCGCGTTTGGCCAGCAGCTCCGGGACCCCTGCTGGTGGTGGTTGAGGGCCGACAACCGCAACGCCGAGGGGATCATCGACCAGGTGGTGCTGGAACAATTCATCGCTCGCTTGCCAGCAGGAACCGCGGAGTGGGTCCAGTGCCACCGCCCGGCGTCGCTGGATCAGGCAGTCGAGCTGGCAGAGGACCATTTGGCGGCTGTTCTGGCAGCAGGACAGCAGACGGCATCTTCTCTTCTCTCCTCTTCTCTCTCTCCCCCTCCTCCTGTGTCCCGTCCTCGCCCCATTCCCCCACCGCGGAGGCGGGGGCCGGCACCACCGCAGCCGGCCCACTGCACCCGCGGTGCCCTCCCGTTTCTCCCTTCTGTGTCTGTCTCTCCCCCCCCTCAGGTGAGTGAGCCCCAGAACACCAGTGCAGAGGGAAAGCCTGGGCCGGTTTGCTGGCGCTGTGGGGAGCCGGGCCACCTGCAACAGCAGTGCACAGCGATGGAAGTGGGCGCGGTGGTTCGGATCCCCGACGCACCAGAGGCCGCCCTCGATCGGGCCAGAGCGTATCGCATACCGGTGAGTATCCAAGGGGATACATATCAGGCGTTGGTGGATTCTGGATGTAATCAGACCTCAATTCACCAAAGCCTGGTTCAAAATGATGCATTGGGGGGAGCACAGGGGGTGAAGGTGTTGTGTGTGCATGGAGATGTTCACAGCAACCCTTTAGTGTCGGTCCACATTGTTTTCAGAGGGGAAAAAAGTTATAGTGAAGGCGGCGGTTAATCCTCGCCTTACCCACTCTTTAATTTTGGGGACTGATTGGCCGGGATTTCGGGAGTTAATGACGCACTTAGTCAAGAGTGGGTCCTGCCATTTAATGGGGGGAGGTCCCGGTGTCGCTTTGGTGGGAGCAGCTGTCACAGAGCCGTTTACATCATCTCCGCGTAAGAGTGAGGAGCCGCCGGCCCCTCCTCTCTCTATTGGGGAATCCATCGCGGATTTCCCATTAGAGCAGTCGCGAGACGAGACTCTGCGACATGCGTTTGACCAAGTGAGAGTAATCGATGGTCAAACGCTCCAGCCGAACGCCACCCCGTCCTTCCCCTACTTCGCAATTATGAAGGATAGGTTATACCGAGTGACGCAGGACACTCAAACTGAAGAGCGAGTCACGCAGCTTTTGATTCCGAAGAGCTGCTGGGAATTGGTATTCCAGGCGGCTCACTTTAATCCCATGGCTGGACACTTAGGGCAGGATAAGACACTAGCCCGAATAATGGCCCGATTCTATTGGCCGGGGATTTGCGGCGATGTTTGTAGGTGGTGTACGGCATGCCGCGAATGCCAGTTAGTGAATCCAGCGGCCATTCCAAAAGCGCCTTTGCGCCCTCTTCCATTGATCGAGACCCCATTTGAGAGAATTGGAATGGATCTCGTCGGGCCATTAGATCGGTCAGCACGAGGGTACCGCTTTATATTAGTTCTGGTGGACTATGCAACGCGATACCCGGAAGCCGTGCCTCTGCGCAATATCTCAGCACGCAGTATTGCAGAGGCGCTCTTCCGCGTTATCTCCCGAGTCGGAATCCCGAAAGAGATTCTGATTGATCAAGGCACTACATTTATGTCACAGACACTGCGCGAACTGTATGGTTTATTGGGGATTAAGCCGATCCGCACCAGTGTGTATCACCCACAAACGGATGGTTTAGTAGAACGGTTCAATCGCACCCTCAAAAATATCAATAAAAAATTCGTAAGTGAGGACGCACGTAATTGGGATAAGTGGCTGGAGCCCTTGTTGTTCTCAGTGCGAGAGGTTACCCAAGCCTCCACGGGGTTCTCCCCGTTCGAATTATTATATGGGCGTAAGCCGCGTGGCATTCTAGACGTGCTGCGGGAAAATTGGGAGGAGGGACCTTCACAAAGCAAGAAAGAAATTCAATACATTATGGACCTGCGCGCAAAACTCCACACGCTCACCCACCTAACCCAGGAGAATTTGCGGCAGGCCCAAGAACGGCAAGCCCGCCTGTACAACAAGGGTACGCGCCTTAGGGAGTTCACACCGGGAGATAAAGTACTCGTAATGTTGCCCACGTCGAGCTCCAAATTGGTCGCCAAGTGGCAAGGACCCTTTGAGGTCACACGGCGAGTTGGGGACGTCGACTATGAGGTGAGGTGAACGGACAGGGGTGGGGCACTACAAGTTTACCACCTCAATCTGCTTAAACTCTGGAATGAGGAGGTCCCCGTGGTGTTGGTGTCGGTGGTTCCGGAGAAGGCGGAGCTGGGGCCAGAGGTTCAAAAAGGGACTTTGGCATCACGTACGTCTCCGGTCCCCTGTGGAGACCACCTCTCCCCGACCCAACTCACGGAGGTCGCCCAGTTGCAGACCGAGTTTTCGGATGTGTTCTCGCCTCTGCCCGGTCGCACTAACCTCATAGAGCACCACATAGAGACGCCCCCGGGGGTAGTAGTGCGTAGCCGCCCTTACAGGCTACCCGAACACAAAAAAAAGGTGGTTCGGGAAGAACTTGAGACCATGCTCGAAATGGGCATTGTCGAGGAGTCCCACAGTGACTGGAGCAGCCCGGTGGTCTTGGTACCCAAGGCCGACGGGTCGGTCCGGTTCTGTGTGGACTATAGAAAAGTCAACGCGGTGTCTAAATTCGATGCGTACCCGATGCCTCGTATTGATGAGTTGCTCGATCGACTTGGCACTGCTCGCTTTTATTCGACGCTGGATTTGACGAAGGGATATTAGCAGATCCCCTTGACTCCACTATCCCGAGAAAAAACGGCCTTTTCCACACCGTTTGGTTTACACCAATTCGTCACCCTTCCGTTTGGGCTGTTTGGGGCGCCTGCTACGTTTCAGCGGCTAATGGACAGAGTCCTCCGCCCGCACGCCACTTACGCGGCCGCGTATCTAGATGATATCATCTATAGTAATGACTGGCAGAGGCACCTCGAACATCTAAGGGCCGTCCTTAGGTCGCTGAGACGGGCGGGGCTCACAGCCAACCCAAAGAAGTGTGCAATTGGGCGGGTGGAAGTACGGTATCTGGGCTTCCACTTGGGCAACGGGCAGGTGTGTCCCCAAATTAATAAGACGGCAGCGATTGTGGCCTGCCCGAGGCCCAAGACCAAAAAGGGGGTGAGACAGTTCCTGGGGCTGGCTGGCTATTACCATAGGTTTATACCTAATTATTTGGATGTCACCAGCCCGCTGACTGATCTCACTAAAAAGGGGGTACCAGATCCGGTCCAGTGGACGGAGCAATGCCAGCGGGCTTTTTCTGAGGTAAAGGCTGCACTGTGTGGGGGGCCACTTCTACACTCCCCTGACTTTTCTCTCCCCTTTGTGTTGCAGACCGATGCGTCGGACAGAGGGCTGGGGGCGGTTTTGTCCCAGGAGGGGGAGGGGGAGGACCGCCCCATCCTGTACATCAGCAGGAAGCTGTCAGTGCGTGAGGGGCGCTACAGCATGATCGAGAAAGAGTGTCTGGCAATCAAGTGGGCGGTCCTTGCCCTCCGTTACTACCTGCTGGAGCGCCCTTTCACCCTCTGTTCGGACCACGCGCCCATCCAGTGGCTCCACCGCATGAAAGATGCCAACGCGCGGATCACCAGTTGGTATCTGGCACTCCAACCCTTCAATTTTAAGGTGGTCCACAGGCCGGGGGCGCAGATGGTCGTGGCAGACTTCCTCTCCTGTCAAGGGGGGGGGGGGGGGGGGGGAGGAGTCGGCTGCAGGCCGGACAGCTGCCCGGCCTGAGTCGGGCGGTGGGGGTATGTGGCAGCGGGGGCGTGGTCAAGCGCCGGTCTGTGACAGGAGGGTGGAGTCAGGGAAGGTAAGTGGCAGAATCACTACACCTGACTGCAATTAACCTGTTTGTGTGTGTCTCCCCAGTGACCGCGCCCTATTTAGGGAGGGAGAGCAGAGAGCAGAGGAGCTCATCTCTGGACTAGACGCTGGCTGTGTGTGTGTGTGTGTGTGTGTGTCTAGCCAATGCAAAATTGTTCACTGAAAAGTGTGGCAATAAAGCCCTTTACAAACCTGATCTCTGTCCTGCCGTCCTCTGTGCTCCACCCACTCCTATTGAACTGTTACAGCGTTGTTGATGCTCATCAGGCTGGAAAAGGTTACAAAACCATCTCTAAAGAGTTTAGACTCCACCAATCCACAGTCAGATAGATAGACTGTGTACAAATGGAGGAAATTCAAGACCATTGTTACCCTCCCCAGGAGTGGTCGACCAACAAAGATCACTCCAAGAGCAAGGCGTGTAATAGTCGGCGAGGACACAAAGGACCCAAGGGTAACTCCTAAGCAACTGAAGGCCTCTCTCACATTGGCTAATGTTAATGTTCATGAGTCCACCATCAGGAGAACACTGAACAACAATGGTGTGCATGGCAGGGTTGCAAACAGAAAGCCACTGCTCTCCAAAAAGAACATTGCTGCTCGTTTGCAGTCTGCTAAAGATCACGTGGACAAGCCAGAAGGCCCTTGGAAAAATGTTTTGTGGACGGTTGAGACCAAAATAGAACTTTTTGGTTTAAATGAGAAGCGTTATGTTTGGAGAAAGGAAAACACTGCATTCCAGCATAAGAATCTTATCCCATCTGTGAAGCATGGTGGTGATAGCATGGTTTGGGCCGGTTTTGCTGCATCTGGGCCAGGATGGTTTGCTATCATTGATGGAACAATGAATTCTGAATAAAACTAGAGAATTCTAAAGGAAAATGTCAGGACATCTGTCTGTGAACTGAATCTCAAGAGAAGGTGGGTCATGCAGCAAGACAACGACCCTAAGCACAAAAGTTGTTCTACCAAAGAATGGTTAAAGAAGAATAAAGTTAATGTTTTGGAATGGCCAAGTCAAAGTCCTGACCTTAATCCAATCGAAATGTTGTGGAAGGACCTGAAGCAAGCAGTTCATGTGAGGAAACCCACCAACATCCCAGAGTTGAAGCTGTTCTGTACGGAGGAATGGGCTAAAATTCCTCCAAGCCAGTGTGCAGGACTGATCAACAGTTACCAGAAACGTTTAGTTGCAGTTATTGCTGCACAAGGGGGTCACACCAGATACTGAAATCAAAGGTTCACATACTTTTGCCACTCACAGATATGTAATATTGGATCATTTTCCTCAATAAATAAATGACCAAGTGCAATATTTTTGTCTTATTTAACTGGGTTCAAGGACACTGAGCTTTTAACTATGCTTCGCCATGTTGCTCTATCTGAGGTATCCCTTTCCCACGTCTGATTGATAATTCCAGTATTCTTCATGTTCCTCTTCAAGATGTCTTTGTACCTCAGTTTCTGTCCTCCTTGTCTCCTCTTTCTGAGGCTCAGTTCTCCGTAGAAAAACAGCTTTGGGTAATGCATTTGGTCGTGTAAATTGGGTAACACAAACTCATCAGACTTGGAGGTAGACTGCCAGATTCGAGCTGCCACCAAAGCCTTCGGTGCATTACAAAAGCAACTATGGTCTCGCCATGACTTAAAGGTCCCATGGCATGAAATTTTCACTTTCTGAAGTTTTTTAATGTTAAAATGAGTTCCTCTGACCTTCTTAAGTCACCCCAGTGGCTAGAAATTTCATAATGTGTAAACCAAACTATGCCCAACATTTGAGAATGGCGCGTCAAAACGGCGCGTTGATAAACTCTTCCCTTTACTACGTCAGCAAGGGAGATGATCCCCACGCCCCTCCTCTGGATTCCCACCCACTGTATGAATTGCCCGCCCAGTTGTAGTGAGGAGACCATAGAGGACACAACATGGCATCACCTAAGCGAGCAAAACATGGAAATTGCGCTGTACATGGATGTGACAACACAGAAAAGAGTCTGTTTTTACTGCCGACGGGAGAGCCCCTGAAGACGCAGTGGCTTAATTTTATTTACTTCAATAATACGCCGTCGAGTCTACCTAAGATGGTGTATGTTTGTCGGAATCATTTTCCTGATGAATGTTTCCACAACTTGGGACAGTACAGGGCAGATTTTGCACATCAACTGTCACTGAAGCCTGGGTCCGTACCAAGCATCCCTGCCGCATCAGCCACAAACAGCGAACAAGTAAGTGTATAACTGTTAAGTCGTTTTGCCGTGTTTTAAAATCGGTGCCACGTTAGCCTTGCAATGGCTACATTAGCTGTGCAGCTAACCGCTTCCTGCAGTTAGCCAGGTACTCTGCGCTACAAAACCAAAAAGCATTCAGCATGCTCTGTTATAATAGCCAATCAAAACAGTTTTTACAAAGACACCCACATTCTTTTTTTTTAAGTCACTCATTCATTTTATTTGTTTGTTTGTTCAGTAAAAACCCAAACATTTGTTGAATTTATTTTATTTCCTCGCGTCGCACCTTAATGACGTCAGCGCGCGGTATTTTTCCCTTCGCAGTTTGTTCCTTCTCTCTCGCCATAGTAAGACACCCACATCCACTTGTTCTGACCCACTGGAGGTAGCATCACAGTGCTGTTAGCCAATCAGAGGTAACACATTTACATGTCATGAATATTAATGATAAGACCCGCCCCCACCCTCTACCCTTCCCCGCCTCCTGCTTCTCATTAGCAAAACGACGCACTGGGAAAAGGGCTGAAATGGGGCTTTCTCCCAGGAGGCTATATCTACGTGCCGAGGGTTCATTTCGAGAAAGGCTGCGGATATAACATCCGGAAACCTCCACGAGCCCGTTTAAAGCATCAACAAACCACCATGCCATGGGACCTTTAAAGAGAGCCACCAAGTTGAAAGTATACAACACTGCAGTCTTACCATCTCTGCTTTATGCCACTGAATGCATGATGCTCTACTGTAAACATTTCATGAAACTGACCAGACTACAACTCCTACTGTACACCTCCGTCAAATCCTCAAAATAAGATAGCAGGACAAGGTCCACAATGTAGAAGTCCTTAGACGAGCCAATACAGTAAATGTGGAAGCCCTGATCACAGCCTCCCAACTTCGTTGGACTGGACACATCTGGCACATGCCTGACATGTGATTACCCAAAGCTGTTTTCTAAGGAGAACTGAGCCTCAGAAAGAGGAGACAAGGAGGACAGAAACTGAGGTACAAAGCCATCTTGAAGAGGAACATAAAGAATGCTGGAATTATCGATCAGACGTGGGAAAGGGATGCCTCAGATAGAGCAACATGGCGAAGCATAGTTAAAAGCTCAGTGTCCGCAGTTGAAGACAAATGTCAAAGGGACAGTATACAAGGGCTCATGAAGCCAGACATTCCATGGCAGCTCAGTCAGGCCGTTCATGCCACCGCTGTGGATGACTCCATCGCTCTGGTGCAGGCCTCGCGTAGTCTGGTTAACGCGACTTCAAAGCTCTGCGAGCATTTGGTCTGGCAAAGATATTAAGCCCAACCGTTTCCCAAAGGCGTGGTTGACCCGCCTCCCTGAAATGCCTCAGTTTGCTACTGGTCGAAGCCAGAAAAGGCTGTGACGAAGCTTAAACCAATCACATCACTCTTTCCTCTGACGTATGTGACGCGACGGAAACTGCTTGAGTAACAGGAAGAAGATAAATACCTCCAGGGCTGCTCTTTGCTCCGTTTTCAATGAGAACTTCCCGTTGAATGCTTTCAATACAGCATCTACCGCTGTGTCAAAGGCTTGCCGCTGCTCCATGTTCGTAATGATTCTAGTGAATGAAGCGCTTCCGGCATAGATTCTGTAAACAATCTATGGCTTCCGGTCGCAGTTCTACTACGTTACTGCCTTGAACACGCCTCTACCCAGGGCCGTTGGAGATGCTCAAAGTTGATTGGCTCCCGATTTTTCGGGAGCTTGGAAGAGCTGGAGATAGCTTGCCTTGCCAGACTAAGCTCGCAACAGGCCCTCGTGTTGCGTCACACTTAGGATGGGCGGGCCCAGGCTAGGCCTCGCGGCCTATCTGCATTTCTGCGCATTCTAGTGAAGCGGTCATCATCGCTAGCAAAGGACAGCTGATGATGACGATGACTGAAAAAAATGAGCATTCTTTCAAATCAAAACAGTAACTGGCAGAAAAATTGATTGCGAAAGCAATTATTGTGAAAACCGATAAATGTTTTTTTGCAAAACAGATATTTCTGCAGAACACACAATTTACCACAAAACCTTTTGTAAAGCAGAAAGTAAACTGAATTATTTTTACTCTGTAAACTCAATTAAGGGCGGCACGGTGGTGTAGTGGTTAGCGCTGTCGCCTCACAGCAAGAAGATCTGGGTTCGAGCCCCGTGGCCGGCGAGGGCCTTTCCGTGCGGAGTTTGCATGTTCTCCCCGTGTCCACGTGGGTTTCCTCAGGGTGCTCCGGTTTCCCCCACAGTCCAAAGACATGCAGGTTAGGTTAACTGGTGACTCTAAATTGACCGTAGGTGTGAATGTGAGTGTGAATGGTTGTCTGTGTCTATGTGTCAGCCCTGTGATGACCTGGCGACTTGTCCAGGGTGTACCCCGCCTTTCGCCCGTAGTCAGCTGGGATAGGCTCCAGCTTGCCTGCGACCCTATAGAACAGGATAAAGCGGCTAGAGATAATGAGATGAAATGAGATAGTCGAGCCATCCATTATCTATACCACTTATCCATCAGGGGCACAGGGGAAGCTGAAGCCAATCCCAGCTGACTTTGTGTGAGGGGCAGGGTACAGTCTGGACAGTCTATCGCAAGGCTAATACAGGGACTAACAATCACTCACACTCACAGGCAATTTAGAGTAGCCTGTTGACCTAATCTGCATGTCTTTGGACTGTGGGAAGAAACCAGAGCACCTGGAGGAAACTCACACAGTCATGAGGAGAACACTGAAACTCCAAACAGAAAGGACCCAGTCGTCCATGAGGGTCGAACCAAGAACCTTCTTGCAGTGACACAACAGTACTAACCACTGCACTAAAATGCTGCCTGCTATGTAGTCATGTATTTTAAAGAAGAAATTTAAACAGCAGCATGAAATCATGGAAAAACATTCATAGGAATACCTTTAGAATCTCCAACAGAGTGATCTGTGAATGGTTGGACGCCCCGTTGGCTGGCCCAGTGCTGCTGAGGTGATGTGACATACCAGTCTCCATGAGTGCTGTGATTGGACATGGTCCAGGAGCAAGGAGATTCAAAATTGCAGGACGTAATGGCTGTGGGTGAAAAAAAGTGCTACATTACAGAGAAGGCATAGACCACACACTTTCACAGATAAGTTTTTACCCTAACAATTCAGGGTGGTTGTAAAAGCTGAAGTATTGCTCACAAGGACGTCTGCATTATACATAAGAGCACGGAAACTGATCAACATTGGCCACGCATCCAGTGAAATATCTTCACCCTGACCAGCTGTGTTTATCAACAGTAATACCATCATAGGTTCAAGATTTTCTACTGTAGAAAAAAAGCATATGTATGCTTACTCTATGTTCAAATTTTAAAGAAACCTATTAGTATTCCCTCAAATGCTTTAGTTTTGCAAAATAAGAATGGTGCTCTCAATGAAATAACACAGCAATCAAAAGACAATTTACTGTTTGAAGTCACATGCAAAATCTAACTCATGACTTTAAAAACATGTCAACCACAGAAAAACCAAGGCACAGGCCATTTTCCAAGAAAACTGTGGGTTCAGAAAAGACAGCGTTTAGCTATTTTGACATTAATGTGATTTTGCTGAAACACGCCAGCAAACAAAAACAGTACTTGAAGTGTATTAAATTATCTGTATAATATTTTCATCATTTCCGCCTCTTACAACAAAACACTTTGGGAGAAAAATCTACACTATGTGTCCCAGAAAATATTCATTTTATGGTTTATAAGAAGCCACAGAAAAACAAATTAAGATCCCTTCATTGCTGCATGTGGGTGTAGTAAAAATATTCCAAAAACAATTCCAAAACATCAAAGAGCCACCACCGTATTTAATTATTTAATGAAATTAATTCTTGATTAAATAAGTTTATTGGTATGGATGAGGGTGGCACAGTGGTGTAGTTGTTAGCACCGTCACCTCACAGCAAGAAGGTCCTGGGTTCAAGCCCAGCAGCCGGCAAGGGCCTTTCTATGTGGAGTTTGCATGTTCTCCGCGTGTCTGCGTGGGTTTCCTCTGGGTGCTCTGGTTTCCCCCAAAGACATGCAGGTTAGGCTAATTGGTGGCTCTAAATTGACTGTAGGCGTGAGTGGTTGTTTATCTCTATGTGTCAGTCCTGCGATGACCTGACGACTTGTCCAGGGTGTACCCCACCTCTCGCCCATAGTCAGCTGGGATGGGCTCCAGCTTGCCTGCGACCCTGTACAGGATAAGCGGTAATGGATGGATGGTATGGATGTAGTATCTAATAGTTGATCCTTAAACTGGACAACCCCAACAGTGCCGATATAAGTAAAGCTACTGTAAATATAGCCAAATTTACAGTATCTAATCAGGGATTCCGCTACACCATCACAGCGTATACGCTTAGTGACATGCCGCTACCCATTAAACTGCTGCTGTGACACTTACAATTTAGGCCTACCAAGGATCACGTTAAGGCAGAAATCGTGCATTTTTACACACAAAAATGCATGTTTAAAATTTTAATGCGTCCCAGGACACAGGGCTCTTACTTGAATTTTTCTCAACTGCCTTGGCAAATCTGTTAGATTATGCTGTTTAACAAACAAAGCAAAAGAATGAAAAGGTCGCAGAATTGTGGTCGCTTTTACGCGACATCATGGCATCTGCAAATATCTGGATGTGGGCTTTGGACACGATATATTTTATTACGCTTAATGCTTGACTCGACGAACAGCATGTTTGTTATATACTGATAATGTAGACTCGGCTAAACACCATATAATATGCAAGCTCTAGGCTCTGGCTTGTTTACTACTGTTATAAGCTCACATTTGAGCTTACCTTTCTCATAATAAGGGATTTTTCTCATCTCATCTCATCTCATTATCTCTAGCCGCTTTATCCTTCTACAGGGTCGCAGGCAAGCTGGAGCCTATCCCAGCTGACTACGGGCGAAAGGCGGGGTACACCCTGGACAAGTCGCCAGGTCATCACAGGGAGGGATTTTTCTTTCTCTGGAATTTCCGATAACATTCCGGCATGAAACCTGCCTCAAAATACTGGTTGGCATCTGTACTTTTATCTGCCTTCCACATCTCCGGTGTATTTAGAAATCCCAAATACTAAGTAGCCTAGTTCAGGATGTCGTAGTGTCCCAAATCCGAACACTTTTCAAGTGGAATAAATACATTTGTAGGTAAAGAACAAGCCTTTATTTTTTATTTTTGTGTGATGTAAACTCAAGCACAGCGAAATTCCTCCTCTGCATTTAACCCATCTGAAGCAGGTGAAAGTGCATGCGTGCATGCACACATAGAGAGAGAGCGAGAGAGTGAGAGAGCGCAGTGTGCAGAATAAATGAATAAATACATTTGTGGGTAAATTATATGGACTTGTGATGTCTGCATGTTTCAACCTTTCAATGTAATGCGATCTGCTGGACCAAAATAAATTTTTAATCGTTTCAGAAAGATTGACTGACTGCAGTCGTCTCGATTTTCATTATTAACTGTTGCAGCTGGTTCTTTGTTTACCCAGCAGTATGGTGGATGCTGCATGATAAACAAAAATCTGTGACGTCACTGAAAGTCCTCTATATTCTATTCTAGGTTAACTCTGTGGATTGTCAGTGAAAAAATGGCAAGATCATGGCCGCACACTGCGACTCTCTCTCTCTCTCTCTCTCTCGCTTGCTCTCTCATTTATTTATTTATTTGGGACCCACAAAAAATGCCAAGGACCCCAATTTGGCCAGTCATGTGGGTCCCGGGACCCACAGCGAAAAATCCTAGTGCCATCCCTGCTTACAGTATAAAGCTAGAATCAACATGCATGTGTTTTGTAGCCTTTAAGCAAGTAATCAGTGCAAGCCCAGCTGATGTCAGATAAGGGTATTCCGCACTGACTGGCTGATTGTGAGGTATCCCACTTTAATTGGACAAGCGATGCGCAATTAATATTCATAGGTAACTTATGCAAAAAATGGCGGTGCCTTCAAGCCAGGTACGAGTGAGCAAAACACTGATGGGCTGCAGCTTAATTATGGAGTTTTTCACACAAAAAAACCTGTGGAAAACAGCTGAGCAACAGTGGCAGACCATAGTTGTGAGACCATGACAGCCAGTTTGCTACATGTTGCTGACCAAATTTTGCCAAATGCCAGGTCATCTGATGGTTTTTTTTTCATTTTATCATTGTTTATTGTTCACGTCAGTCTTAAGTATGAGGTATTTAGTCATCCGCACTATTGCCAAAATTTAACAGTCAGTATTTTGAACAACTCATGCCATGTTGCATCACCATTCACTTTGTTTGATGTGAAATAAACTGCAGTCTCCTTTGGAACAGTACACTGCTTGTGAGATGCAAATGGGTATTGCTTTGACTTTGTTTTTCTGTTATTACGGTGGGAATTCAGTAAAATTATAAGTAAAATATAGCCTTTTCCCCAACATGTTGAACTGATAAAAATCAGCTTGAGATGTCACCATCTTATCTCATCTCATTATCTCTAGCCGCTTTATCCTGTTCTACAGGGTCGCAGGCAAACTGGAGCCTATCCCAGCTGACTACGGGCGAAAGGCGGGATACACCCTGGACAAGTCGCCAGGTCATCACAGGGCTGACACATAGACACAGACAACCATTCACTCTCACATTCACACCTACAGTCAATTTAGAGTCACCAGTTAACCTAACCTGCATGTCTTTGGACTGTGGGGGAAACCGGAGCACCCGGAGGAAACCCACGCGGACACGGGGAGAACATGCAAACACACAGAAAGGCCCTCGCCAGCCACGGGGCTCGAACCCGGACCTGCTTGCTGTGAGGCGACAGCACTAACCACTACACCACCGTGCCGCCCAGATGTAACCAGAAGCTAAAATTAACTCTTCTCATCTCATCTCATTATCTCTAGCCGCTTTATCCTGTTCTACAGTGTCGCAGGCAAGCTGGAGCCTATCCCAGCTGACTATGGGCGAAAGGCGGGGTACACCCTGGACAAGTCGCCAGGTCATCACAGGGCTGACACATAGACACAGACAACCATTCACACTCTCATTCACACCTACGGTCAATTTAGAGTCACCAGTTAACCTAACCTGCATGTCTTTGGACTGTGGGGGAAACCGGAGCACCCGGAGGAAACCCACGCGGACACGGGGAGAACACGCAAACTCCACACAGAAAGGCCCTTGGCAGCCACGGGGCTCGAACCCGGACCTTCTTGCTGTGAGGCGACAGCGCTAACCACTACACCACCGTGCCGCCCAGATATCACCAGAAGCCACAAAATTAACTCTTATATTTCAAAATTTTCCAGGGGAGCATACCCCTGGACCCCTGTAGCTTACACGCTGCCTAGGGTGGTGTGCTCTTTGCACCTAACTGTGCTCAGGGGGCCACTACTCTTTCCAGTTTTTATAGGGAAAACCCTGCTAATATTTCCCATTAATAGTTAATTATTATTATAAAGTAAATATAAGATTAGATACACTATATGGGTGAAAGTTTGTGGACATCTGACCATTACACCATATGTTCTTTTTGAACATTCCATTCCAGAATTAGTTTCCTGTACCATTACAATATCCTCCACTCTTCTGGGAAAGCTTTCAAACCTAGTGCATCTCAAACCAAAGTTCCAAAAATGTTCCTCAAAATCAGAAGAGCTTATCAGGAAAATACGTGCTTATTCCAATAAAGAAGTTTTAGCTGTCTTCAGTCATGTGAGATTACTGATGAAGAAAGGCCATGAGAATAAATTGCCTCCTGTGAGACCTGCAGAAAGTAGCCATGCCAGAACAATAAATCAGTGTTAACACTGAGCTTAATAGAATTATTCAAATGGAATGTGTTTGAAAGGAAAAATGATAAGGTATAAAATAAAGAAGTGAAGCTTTTTGTGAATCTTTGTATTATTCGAGCAATTCCAATGTTCTATAATGCAGTGCTAATCCAACAGATCAAATAAATGCATAAATGGCAGTCAGTGTTTTACAGATCATTGATGAGGTGCAAAATAAAACCAATTCCTTGTTAATAGTCAAGAACAGCCAAAAGTCATCAAAAAAACCAAAAATGGTTATATTGATTTATAGAAACATCTGTCTCTAGTAACAGTAAAGCTTCAATACAGGAATTTATATACACTGGATGAAGAACTGTGATACTTCTACTATTTCTACAATGTCCCTTTGTTTCATCCTATGTGATTCATTATCATTATTTTTTTTTAATAAAGACCAGATTCCTATTGCAGAAGTGGAAAAAAGATCCATGTTTTACCTTGGCCTGCTTCTGCTGGACTCGAGTGAAGAGAATTTAACGGCATTGGAAAACTTGCCTCTACAGTTCTATCCAAGAGAGCATGACTGATACTGATCACTGTGGAGAAAGAGAGAGAGAGAGAGAGAGAGAGAGAGAGAGAGCTTATATTTCCATTACAGTCATAATAGTTGCAACATGAGAACTTATCCATTTAACAATTTATCTTTTTTACAACTGCTAATAAATTATTTTTTTTTTTAAAAAGTAAGCCTAGATTGACTTTTTTCTTTTTACTGGCCCACTGATTCACTGATCTGTAGCTGAAGTGAAAACAAAACCGTCTCCGATGTTCCCATAGCATGTTTAAAAATGAATGCGAGGACCTATTTGAAAGCACATTAGGTGAGTTTAAGTTGTGAAGTAAAAGCCCAGATGTCTGATGTGTGCAAATTTTTTTTGCTCCTGCTCACCAAAGACAACATTCTGTTGGAAAGACAGTCATTAAGACTATAAGGATGGGTAAGTCTTAAAAGAATGACAAAATTCTCCACACACCTCATTCCACATCTCTAGTTACTGTGATGCATTGTTTTCAAGGTCACTTGTAAGAAGCAGTATATTTACAGCAGGTTTCTCCTGATAAAATCTGCTGCAAATGCTTTAGAACGGACCTATTAAGGTATTATAGCACCACTACCCACACTACATAAGGCAAAAACCAAGAGTTGGCAAAGGGCCTGAGTGACTACAGGTTTCTATTCCAGCCAAATAGGAATTAAACCTAGGAACCACTCAAAGACCAAGATGTAATGAATTACACAAAGAATCAGATGTCTTCCTGCTTAGATTGCAAAAGAAAAAATATACAGCCACACTGGCCCTTTGAAAGTACGTAATATCTTTCACATAGGGCTGGCTAATATCTTATTCAGCATACAGTGCTGGGCGGCATGGTGGTGTAGTGGTTAGCGCTGTCGCCTCACAGCAAGAAGGTCCGGGTTCGAGCCCCGTGGCCGGCGAGGGCCTTTCTGTGTGGAGTTTGCATGTTCTCCCCGTGTCCATGTGGGTTTCCTCCAGGTGCTCCGGTTTCCCCCACAGTCTGAAGACATGCAGGTTAGGTTAACTGGTGACTCTAAATTGACCGTAGGTGTGAATGTGAGTGTGAATGGTTGTCTGTGTCTATGTGTCAGCCCTGTGATGACCTGGCGACTTGTCCAGGGTGTACCCCGCCTTTCGCCCGTAGTCAGCTGGGATAGGCTCCAGCTTGCCTGCGACCCTGTAGAACAGGATAAAGCGGCTAGAGATAATGAGATGAGATGAGCATACAGTGCCCTCCATGATTATTCACCCCCCCGTAAAGATTAGTAAAAAGAGTTAGAAAAAAAATCCACCTTTTGGTGAAGTCGTTTCATCTCACGCTGAAAAAAATTAGAAAAATCCAACCTTTAATTAACAAATTTATTCAGAGAAAAACAAATTCCTCACCAAGAAATATTTTCAACAAAAACATGTGCTACCATTATTGGCAGTGAACACAATGTAACTAAAGCATGTTTCCCATTTAAATTATACGTTTTTGAGTTTACTGGAGTATGTAGGAACTTTCAAGCTGTAATCCATGACTTCCTGATTAACTGGGAAACAAATGTGAGGTGATACAGAAGCCAAATTCCCTTAGTCATCCATCAACATGGGAAAGACAAGAGAACATGCAAACCAAATGAGAGAGAAGTGTGTTGACCTTCATAAGTCAGGGAACGGTTATAAAAAATAGCTATTCGCCTGAAAACGTCCATTTCTGCTGTTAGGGCAATAATAATAAAAAAGTGGACACCAACTGGAACTGTTATAAACTTGCCTGGAAGAGGACCCACATTTATTTTGCCCCCACATACAGTGAGGAGGATGATAAGAAAGGCAAAAAAAAAATCCCAAGGATCACTGTTGTTTCCAAGTCTCCAAAACCACCATCAGAGGCCACCTCCATACCAAAAGATTATTTGGAAAATTTGCCAGGAAAAAATCCTTTTCTGTCAGTTAACCACAAACGTAAGCGCCTGAAGTTTGCGAAACGTGACTACAACTTTGACTGGAACCGTGTTCTATGGTCTGATGGAACAAAAATGGAGCTTTTTGGCAACAAACACTCAAGGTGGGTTTGGTGTAAAAAGAAAGATGGCTGTAATGAAAAGAACCCGATCCCAACTGTAAAATATGATGGAAGTTCTGTGATGTTTTGGGGCTGTTTTTCCTTCAAAGGCCCCAGAAACCTTGTTAGGATCGATGGCATCATGGACTCCATTAAATCCCAGGACATTTTCAATCAAAATTTGGCTGCCTCTGTTAGGAAACTAAAACTGGGTCGTCATTGGATCTTCCAGCAGGACAATGATCTGAAGCATATGTCCAACTCAACACAAAAATGCTTCGCTGACCACAGAATCAAGCTTCTGCCATGGCCATCTCAGTCCCCTGACCTGAACTCCATTAAAAACCTGTGAGGTGAGCTGAAGAGGAGAGAGCACAAGAGAGAGCCAAGAACCTTCGATGATCTGGAGAGATTGTGTAAAGAGGCATGGCCTCAGATGCCCTGCTCTGTATTCTCCAACCTTATAAAATGTTATAGGAGACAGTGCTGATTTACTGGCAAAGGAAAGTAGTACAAAATATTAAATGCAAGTGTATCAATACTAGTGGCACATGTGTTTTTGCTGAAAATAATTATTTCTTGATGAAGGCTTTGTTTTCCTCTGAATAAATTTATTTAAATTAAAGATTGGATTTTTCTCATTTTTTCAGTGTGAGATGAAGTGACCACCAAAAGGTGGATTTTTTTTCTAATCCTTTTTATTAATCTTTACAAGGGGTGCCAATAATCACGGAGGGCAATGTAAGTTGTGCATAAGAGCTCACACAAGCACAACCATATATGACTGTTACTGTCTCAACACCCGATGTCCTTACAAGATAATAAACTATTCAATTAAAAATTTTAAAACTAAAATTTGCCTTTTAGGTCAATAATAGGAACGGGGTGCAGAACAAAATTTGCATGTTCATGACTTTTAGTGTGGGGCAGCACGGTGGTGTAGTGGTTAGCGCTGTCGCCTCACAGCAAGAAGGTCCTGGGTTCGAGCCCCGGGGCCGGCGAGGGCCTTTCTGTGTGGAGTTTGCATGTTCTCCCCGTGCCCGCGTGGGTTTCCTCCGGGTACTCCGGTTTCCCCCAAAGACATGCAGGTTAGGTTAACTGGTGACTCTAAATTGACCATAGGTGTGAATGGTTGTCTGTGTCTATGTATCAGCCCTGTGATGACCTGGCGACTTGTCCAGGGTGTACCCCGCCTTTTGCCCGTAGTCAGCTGGGATAGGCTCCAGCTTGCCTGCGACCCTGTAGAAGGATAAAGCGGCTAGAGATAATGAGATGAGATGAGACTTTTAGTGTTTGCCAATTAGTGGTCATTGCACATGCAAAAGCTACTCTGTGTGCCTTTATTTTGAACAATTGTTGCACTTCCCATTAATATAATATTTAAGGTGAGAAAGAGAGGTAAAGTAATAAAGACCAGAGTTCACTCCAGGGCACCATGCAGACACACGGCGCCATTTAATTCACCTACAAGCATGTGTTTGTGAGGTGGGGGAAAACCAGTGTACCTAGACAAAACCCACATAAACATGTGGACAACCTGTGAAACTGTACAGACAGTAATCTGAGCTCAGGATTGAACCTGAGAACCTGATGAGGTTCCCAGGGAACCATACATGTGATTTTCACTAGAGCATAAGCATGCATAACATACATCAGCTAATTCCACATTTTATTCGGTTTGCTATACATTTTATAATTCTAGTAATTATATAATGTTCTTCTCATAATCAGACATTATGACATGTTACACCAGTGAATTACTCTTATGCTGGTCCAGAAATCTCCTCATAAACATTTAATTGTATCATGATGCTTTGCAAACGTGTCTCTGCTTTTCAAGCACAATTAAATTTTACAAGTTGGAATAAGCTTATACATATCTTAGTGATTTGTTTTATGGCCAGCTGTTTTTGTATATTTGCTAACTTTTCAGGGCGGCATGGTTAGCACTGTCACCTCACGGCAAGAAGGTTCTGGGTTCGAACCTGACTTGCGCCTGACTGGAGCCTTTCTGTGTTTGCATGTTCTCATGTCTGCATGGGTTTCCAACTACTTGTTGCAGGGTAGGTTGCAGGGACCTGCACTCTGAGCCACATACACCAACATGTGCACACACAGGTAACTTATCGATCACATCCCTGCCTCCCAATGACAGCAACCCTCTGAGATCCCGAATTGGTTGACTGATTCCAGGTCACGTGATCAGTGTGGGAAATAAGTAATTTTAACCCCTTGGCTGCCACCCATAATTAATTGTACTGTGCCGGGCATATCGGACAAAAATAGGTCAAAATTGGGATATTTTGATAATCTTTCTCCAACTTGTTCAGAACTTTATATTTTTAATATTTGTATAGAAAAATCACAAAAAACACTGTTGTAGGTAAAAATAACTTTAGTAATCAAAAACAACTTCAAAAACATCCAAAAAAACAAACAAACAAGACAACGGGTCTTGTCAATGAGAACGTGTCCATAAACATGAATTACTAGTACGTGAAAATACAATGTATATCAAGGGTCCATGTATTCCAAGTAACTGGGTACCATTTTATGATGGTCTTTGGTATGACCCAACCATGAATAGAACTCACAAGCTCTTAATCAAGAGGCAGACACGCTAACCACTAGACCAACTTGCAGTAATGTGTCATTGTGAAGTGAAAGTAATGTGCCATGTAAGGTACATAAAAGGAGGTGTTTATGATGAGTAGCGTACGTCATAAGGCACAGCGGTAAAAGATTTCATGACGTACGTGACTTGTCCAAGGGCACTGAAGGGGTTAAGCAGACTGTCACAGAACAGACAAGTCTGAAATGTTATCTGTCCATCCAAATTTCAGCCTGTCCGAATGACAGGCCAAATGCCTGGAACAATGCGACTAGGGTTCTAGGGCCTGCCTTAGGGCCCTGGAAGCTGAAGGGCTTTAGATGCCTGGAGATGGCTTCTCAGCTATTTCCAGGCACATTTTTGTGACCTTTAAAAACCAAATTATACTTGACATTAGTTGCTAATTACACTAAAAATTGAATATAATTTACAAGAAAATGTCAGAAGATTCAAGAAAAACATGCTTAAAGTTATACCCAAGAAAACAGTAGTACACACAGGTCAGTTCCATGCCTAGAAAAAAGTATGGGGGGCAAGGATGTTCCAGCTGGGTACAACTTAATGGTACACATATAGACCCCTTCGCAGTAAACGTCATTAATACGTAAGAGGAAATTGCGCGCGCAGCCTGGACTCAAAAAAGACTCAGCGATGCTTAGTTGTGTTGTCGGGTGTCAGAATCGTAGCAGTGATGGGGTTAAAATGTACAGAATTCCAGCAGGATCTCACCCATTCCAAAAAAATTGCCGACATCTATGACTACAAGCCATTAAACGTGTAGACTGGGATGAAAGCACTATCAAAAATGCGCGGGTTTGCAGCGCCCACTTCATCACAGGTAAGATCAGGCTATTTATTAAATCTTTCTTTTTTATTCTTTCTAGTCTTCATTTATTGATGTAGCAAAATACTTTGGTAACGTTTGTCTGATTAGCTGGGTCATAGTTACACAATGTAATGAATATTGTTAGCATGTTAACTTAGCTTTGCATGCAATTTTGTTTGTAGGAGAGCTCTCGCTTGACTCAAGCAGTCCAGATTTTGTGCTATCATTATTTGTGTATGCCGAAAATCACAATTTTAAAGCAAGGATGGAAAGGTAAAATTGTGTGCCCTCACTCTAAATGCCAACTTACGTTGTGAGCTCTAACCTAGCTCCCGCCCCGTTCAGTTTCATTTCTGGTCTCTGCCTCTCGCTTTTTACGCAGCTCTGATTTCTCTTAGCTGCGCTCTTTACACTATCATTCCTTTCATGCCATTACCTCCTGCAAATTGCTGTTTAGTGTTGGTATTTGCTGTTGTAGCTAAAGCCACATTGCCATCACATCACTGGCATAATTTGATTAAAACAAAATGAATATGAACGTCCCATTGTTAATCAAGTTGTAGTCTCGCTGTAACCAGAATGTTGATGGCAGGCTACTTTTGTAAATAGTTTTTTTTTTTTTGAGTTTGACATTTTTTTGTAAATAGTATGACTGCCTTCAGGTATCAGAGGAAAACTTACTAACATCATCCGTCCACTCTTTAATTAAATACGGATCCGGTAGGCGATGTCCACTTGTTAGAGTTAGCTTATTTATGTAGCATTCTCGATCTTGTAACGACAATTGTTTTGCATAATCTGACAGCTCATAATGCCGGTCTATGGGCAGCGCCATTGTTTCTGAGTCCAGGCTGCGCGCACATCCTGGCAACGGTCGGTTTGTTTACAAACATGCGAAGGGGTCTATACAGGTACTATAATAACACTTGAATTTTGAGTTTTGAATTTTCACCTGATATGCCTACTTTAATTCATATGGATAGCGAAAAAGAAGAAGGGGGTGGATTAAAAAAGAGAAAGGAATTAGAAGAGGACACGAAAATGCACCAAACTTACAGACTTGTTTGTGACAGCAACAGATGATGACGATATAGCTACTGAGACAGGTATCTATATGGTGCACAGCAGTGTAGCATAATACACACTACTGTAGTGATGATTGTTGTGAGATCAAACAATATGAATGCAAAGTACAACCCCCATTCCAAAAAAACTGGGACACTGTGTGAACTGTAAATAAAAACAGAATGTGATAATTGGTCTCCTAATGCCGCTTTTCCAATACAAACGCGGCTGAGTCGGGCTGAGCGGTGCCGTGCTGAGTCGAGCTGAGTGGGGCTATTGGAGTTGCATTTCGACTACCACCGCGCTGAACCGTGCTGGCTGGAAGTGGGTGGACACATTGGGTGGAGTTAGCGAAAGTGGGTGGACGTCACGTGATGTCGTTAAGCGGCGCAAACAGTGACATCAGTGATCTTTTAAGCGGTAGTCTCACGACCCGGATAGTAAACAATAAACATGGAGGACATGGAGTCGTTAGTGTTGCTGGTCTTGGTGCTGTGGCTTGTTGTCACCGACAACGCCAACAGATACTGGCAAGCGCGTATAGATGAGGCGAGGTGCATAAGGCTCCAGAAATTCTCGTAATTCGTAATTATTCTTCTTCCGGGTTTACGGTGTTGACAGATCCCAGCGTGCTCGCGGGGCGTGTGTGGGCATGTGAGGACACTCCTCCTCACCAATCAGTGCACAGGGGAGTGTCTGCTCACGCCCCCAGCCTCACTCAGCTCGGTTTGGCTCGCTTCAGCCCCACTCCAAAACCGTGCGAGTTTTGGGTGCTAAGCAGGGCTGAAGCGAGCTGAGTCGTGCTGTTTTGAGATAGTCGAAACACGAGCCGTGTCGGGCTGAAGTGAGCTGAAGCGAGCTGAAGTGAGCTGAAAAAGGGTAGTGGAAAAGGGCCATTAGTTCCCAAACATTTACAGAGTGTTGTTAAAAGTAGAAGTGATGCAACACAGTGGTAAAACATGCCCCTGTCCCAACTTTTTTGAAACGTGTTGCTGACATCAAATTCAAAATGAGCATATATTTTTCAAAAAACAATAAAATTTCTTGGTTTCAACAATTGATGTGTTGTCTTTGTACTATTTTCAATGAAATATAGGGTGTGAGATTTTGCAAATCTTCACATTCTGTTTTTATTTATGTTTTACACAGTCCCAATGCACATGTGTTGTCCCAACTTTTTTGGAATTGGGGTTGTACCTAGAGAGCAAAAGTCACAGTAGATACTCCACTGCTTTAAAATCACAAGAAGCTTATCGCTTGACAAGCTACAATTTCTAGATAGCCCATCTTTCCATCATCTTCAAACTCCTCAATTTAGCATCAAGGAATTTCCAAAGCATTCTACTATGGACTCAGTCAGTCATTTCAAAGCCTGAAAATCCCATGTAAATACACAAGACTGCCGAGGTAAACATCCTAATTGACTTCATGTTGTTTCTATTTGTTAATCCTTTCAAATATCAGAATGTACTCTCCCATTTCAGTAATCACAAAAACTCTCCAAAGTCAAAAAAATTGGTCAAACCCCCCCCCCCCCCCCCCCCCCCCCCCCCCCCAAAAAAAAGGCATTGATGAAGAACATCCGAACTGGATTTGACCAATTTTTTGACTTTGGAGAGTTTTTGTGATTACTGAAATGGGAGAGTACATTCTGATATTTGAAAGGATTAACAAATATAAACAACATGAAGTTAATTAGGATGTTTACCTCAGCAGTCTTGTGTATTTACATGGGATTTTCAGGCTTTGAAATGACTGACTGGAGCTAACTGAAATCACATGGTGTTGAGTACATGATGCCAGTTAAAATCCATTTCAAATAATACCATTTTAAATTCTTGTTCTTTGGCATTCATAATCAGTGTTCATCATGACTTTACAACATTCCTTCCTTGGCCAGTAGTATATAATCATCTTGCACTTACAAGCGGTATACCAAATGACATTTACAGACAAAATACAACTCCAAATCAGGTGGATAAGGCACCATACCATAAACCCGGGGTCCCAGGTTCGATTCCAACCCGAGGTCATTTCCCGATCCCTCCCCGAGGTCATTTCCCGATCCCTCCCCGTCTCTCTCTCCCGCTCATTTCTTGTCTCTACACTGTGTACCCTGCCTCTCACCCATAGTCAGCTGTGTTGGGCACCAGCTTGCCTGCGACCCTGTCGGACAGAATGCTTTTCAATTAACAGGTGCCTCGTCAAAAGTTAATTAGTGCAATTTCTTGCTTTCTTAATGCATTTAAGATCCCGCAGTAAATAGTAAATAATAAAAATACAGTAAATAGCCCTATTCCACAACTGTAGTAATCCATATTATGTCAAGAACCGCTCAGCTAAGTAAAGAGAAATGACATCCATCATTACTTTAAGACATGAAGTGTCTTTTAATTAATCCTTTGATGCAAAACTTATGCACACCCCTTCTAATGCACAACATGGGTCAAAAATGACCCGCATTCATTTTCCAGGTTATTTCATGCTGATTGAGTTTTTCTTTGCTCTATTTTTTTAAATCAATTTATTTTATGATTGAATATTCCAAGTATTCTTTAAATATCTTGTTTTTAATTATCACAAATCATTAAATTAATTTTTTCTTTCCTACTTTATGAACAAAAATACTTTTAATATTACTACACATGGGTCATCCAAGTGTGATTTAAAATTAAATGTCTTAATACTATAATAATAATTTGTTTCAAGTAATTACTTTAGCAGTGAATGGGGCCAGTTATTTATTTATTAACTATGTAGTTAGCTAAGCCAACTACAATAAAATTAGCTAACTAAAGTAGAATGTGTCAACAGCGAGGCAGCTAATAGTAATTACTTGTAACTTTCTGACAAGTAGTCTACTCACTCTCAAGGTAACCAAAACATAATCCATTTTTTTCTAAGGTAATGTTAGAACAATTGAAAAACATTACTTACATGTATTAGATGGGCAAAGGGCGCTGTGCTGAGCTGTGAAATGTCTGACACAAGCACAATTCACAGTTCCCACCAAACGCTGTAGTAAATGCATGCGGGTCGGTTCTGACCCATGTGTGTAAACTTGATGTAGAATTACAAAAGCTGTGCTTGTTCATAACTTAAGAAAGGAAAAATAAAAATGATGATTTGTGCTAAACAAAAACAAGATATTTACTGCATATTTGGAAAAGTAAATGACAAAATGAATTTATTTCAAAAGTATATCATAGAAACACTCAGCCATACATGAAATAACCTGGAAAATGAATGCAGGTCCTTTTTGACCCATGTTGTGCATTAGAAGGGTAGTGATACAAAAAGGGTTTTTATTCAAAAAGTAAGAAAGGAAAAAATAAAATAAGGATGTATGATGATCAAAAACAAGTTAATTGAGGAATACCTTGAATACTGAATGATGGAATTAATTTATCGCAAATATATACAAGATAAAAACTCAGCCGGGTCACTTTTGACCCATGTTTTGTATCAAAGGGTTAATAAAAATAAAGAAAAACATTGAACTAGAAGGTGTGTCCAAACTATTGGCTGGTACTGTACATTATCATATATTTCTATATGTAGAACCCAGTTTTTCCATATAATATTACTTTGCATGAGGATGGACATACAGCAACTTTAATCTCTGATAACCAAATAAATCAGCTTATTACACATCACAATGCTGTGTGTCTGCCTTGTCCTCAAAACAGCCCTGTAGAGACCAGTGGATAACGTGAATACAGTACAGCAATTTGAAAACACAATTAACTTTCCAGTCAATTGAGTTAAGCCTACATGTTTGTTCAGGCACAAAAAAATGTTGTGATATCTTAGGAGAATTGTTCTTGAATGACTGTCTAAGTGTTTTTTTTCCTATTTTACCTGCTGGGCTCATTGTTTCCCAATTAGACTGTCCATGGCAGCCAGGCAGCAGCATGATGCCGTTTAATTACATATGCTTAGTGCCACTGTCTTCTTTTTCTCCAATAGATATGATTGCAGAATTTTTGCAATGTGGAGAAAGTATTATAACATTTAAAATGTAAAAAAAAAAAATCACCTAGGCTAATACTGGTAGTTTTTCTGCACAAGTTGATACCATTTGCTAAAACAAAATATCATTTGAAGATAATTAAATAGCATGTTATACCATAGCACTGTTGAATTTTCAAATCTTATTGATCAGAAGGTGTTAGTTTTCTTTTCTATAAATACGCAGGTGATTAGAGAAAACTGCACACAGTGATTGGTCGAGAAATTCAGACTATTTCTCGATAATCACTTTGCGTGACTCAGCAAAATGGCAGCTGATCGCTTCGTCACCGTAAGTGAGGAAGAATTACACATTATGAAAGAAAATGCTGTTCCTAAAAGTACTAAAGATGCTACAAAATTTGGTCTAAAACTGTTCAAAGTTAAGGTGGAATTGTGATTTATTTTATCGATTTCAAAACAAAGTTTTTTATGTGACTCAACATGGATAAGCGAGACAAGTCTGCGGACATTACATTTGCATGCCACTTTTGAAGACTGAAATATTTTTAATATGATTTTTTTTAAAAGTAATCACCCGTGTATTTATACTAAAACAATTATCCACCTCAGGTTCAGTGAGTATCGGTGAACAATAACCTCAACTCCATCTCGGTTATTATTCACCAATATTCACCTCGCCTTCACTGAATAATCGTTAAATAACAGCAGCTTGAATAAACGGCAGTGCCGGCTGTAATTCAAATGATTTATAGATTTACATTAATGTGCTTATTAATGACATTTTTTCACATTTATGGAATGAGTCTCCAGTGTCAGTAAGTTTTTCACCACAGGAGAGACTTTCCCTTTTATTTGTAACATGTCTGTAACAAGTTGTGGGGTTTTTTTTTATGTTTTTTAGTACAATGTCTTTTGTTAAAAATTTTTTAAGAAATTGTAATAATAGGCAAGCTCATGATACTATAAAAGCCAAACCACTGTGATATAAAATACTTCATGCTATACTCAGAAAATAATCCACTGTGGGGTTGTAACACGCTACACACGACCTCGTCATATACTGTTTTCTTATAACAGCATGCCAACATGAAAAGAGTTATTTCAATTTCACGGTAAAAGTCAAAACATATTACTGAAAGCATAACATCTCAACCAGAAAAAGAAGATAATTGCAGTACTCTATGGTTTATTGTCTATCTGGAGCTTCAGGCTATCAAATGAAAGCTTTAAATCTGTCCACTAATGAAAGGAAAGCAATCTCTGGTATAAACAATAGACAATAAAGTGGATGATACTGATGTAAATAGACATATGACAGATTTGGAAAACAAAGTCTACTAGCACACTATTAATGTGTGGAATAAATAGAGCAGATGCCAAAATAGACTGACATTTCAGCCCCAATGAGCATCTTGTGACAACACAGCATGTGATCTGTCTTCAAATACACAATGATGAATTATAATTAGCATAGAAGGAAATGTTTAACAGCTGTCTTTTATGTTTGAGAAGTTTAAGATGAACTGAACCACCATTCCAAACGATCCTAATTGGTATAATGTCCAAAATATTGCTCTTGCTCGTAAGAATTCCCCCCAATTTTGTTGTGCTGGCAAAAAAAAAAAAAAAAAAATATATATATATATATATATATATATATATATATATATATATATATACAATCTTGTTTCCAAGATGAAAACTAAACAGTACATAATTAACAACTCACCTTCCTATTCAAAATATACAATAAAATATAATGGCATTATCCTTAAAGAATAACACAAGAGACAAAAATGTGAGAACCAGTCAAGGTGAAACTTTTTTCTTTGCAAGGAATTAACTTAGACGCCATCTTACCTTTGAAGCTAGATGATGAAGGAACAAGCAGTTGAATCATCTCATCTCATCTCATTATCTCTAGCCGCTTTATCCTGTTCTACAGGGTCGCAGGCAAGCTGGAGCCTATCCCAGCTGACTACGGGCGAAAGGCGGGGTAGACCCTGGACAAGTCGCCAGGTCATCACAGGGCTGACACATAGACACAGACAACCATTCACACTCACATTCACACCTACGGTCAATTTAGAGCCACCAGTTAACCTAACCTGCATGTCTTTGGACTGTGGGGGAAACTGGAGCACCCGGAGGAAACCCACGCGGACACGGGGAGAACATGCAAACTCCGCACAGAAAGGCCCTCGCCGGCCACGGGGCTCGAACCCGGACCTTCTTGCTGTGAGGCGACAGCGCTAACCACTACACCACCGTGCCGCCCAGTTGAATCATAATAAGCTAAAATTAATCAAACGTCATGTTGTTTACCAGTATGAAGAATGGGTCACTTGTTTATGAAATTACAGACATGATGTTTTTTTTCTCATGATTTAATTTATCTTAATTTCAGTTGTAAAAACAACCTTTGTTGTCTTTCTCAAATATTAACATTTTATATTAAGGGTTTTCATACTAAGGATTTCATTTTTTCAACTTTGCTAAGGCAGTTCAGGGTCTGCGTTATTACAAAAAAAGATCAAAGAGTAAACCATGAAGGTTGCCTGGGATTTTGTTGAGGCTCTTCATGAGCCTTCAATAGGAAGCTGTCAGAAGATAACCCCAGGTTCAGCTTTAAGCATAAGAATTAATCTGATGAGCTTAAGTTATTCATATTGCTTAGTCTCTAAAGAAAATAGTTGCACAGCACATACTTTAGAACTCCTTCACTTTTTTCAGGAAGGAGACGCCAGCCCAGAAATTTGCAGTGCACCAAAGCACTTACTACACAGCAGTGTCTAAATCAGGGGTCACCAAACTACGGCCCGCGGGCCAGATCCGGCCCGCCACCCCCCTTTGACCGGCCCCCCAGCCCCTCTGCCCCCCATCACTTGAACCGGCCCTATGAGGCAATCCCCAAAAGTGGTCATGGCCTATTTTTTTAAATTGCTTTTCGGCAAATAATAACATGTCTGCATCTTGTATTTTGTTGATTTTATCAATTAAATTGATATTTAGTTATAAAATGAACTATTCATATTTTCCGAATTTTCGTCATATGCTCGCGATCAAGCAGTGACAGGCAGCGCACGCGCAGAGAACTGTCAGTGTTCAGGACAGCAAAATGGCGAGCGGTAAGCGAAAAGCTGACAGAGAGTGCAGAGTTTTTAAAGAACAGTGGACCACCGATTATTTTTTCGTTCAGTGTAAGCAGGGTTCGAATTATAAATTTGACCCTATGGGGGTCTCTATTTAAAAAAAAAAAGCAATGCATACTCGCTCTCCTGGACCAGCGCACTTTTGCGCACTGCAGTGCACAGCTTTCACACACAGGCGCGCGCATGCACGCACACACACACACACACACACACACACACACGGTGTTGCATATATATATATATATATATATATATATATATATATATATATATATATATATATATATATTGTGTATATATATATAATTATATATATTGTTAAACAAAGGAAGATCGTTGTGAGATAGAGGACAAGTCTTCTTCGGACTTAACTTCACATTCGATTTCGCAGGCTGCAAATTTCAGTTTGCGCGCATAGTGGTGTGGTGGTGAAGTACAGCCGTACATGTTGCGGTTTAATAACACGTTCAATACAAAGTTATGGCTGCATGGTGATCGGAAATGAAATGAGTTTTATTTATATTTATATGTGATATAGGCTATTCAAGCTTATTATGGTGATATATGACGTATTTGAGAGACTTCCACAGAAAATTAAGTTTGCTTCTTTCATGGGAGCCTGAGGGAATGGGAGCTCAGCTCCCATTGGCTCCCACGTAATTCGAACTATGAGTGTAAGGACCGTGCAGTTTGTCTTGTATGTAAAGAAAGTGTGTCGGTTTTCAAAGAATATAATCTGCGTCGTCACTACGAAACCTGCTACAAAGAGTATGTTAGTTTGCGAGGGCAAACAAGAGAAGACAGGATTCGGAGGATGAAATGCGGACTGGCTGCACAACAGAATGTATTCCTTCGCCAAACCCAGATCAACCAGGCTGCTGTCCGAGCTAGCTATAAGGTAGCTCACCTACTAGCTACCCATGGAAAGCCATTTACTGATGGGGACTTTGTTAAAGTATGCATGCTTGCTGTGGCCGAGGAGGTGTGTCCCGACAAGAAGGATGCGCTCAACGCGGTGAGTCTCTCCGCACCTACTATGACCAGGCGAACCGAAGATTTGGGGGACAACGTGTATGACCAGCTGAATGAGAAAGCGTCAGAATTCGAGTTTTTTGCTTTGGCCATGGATGAGAGCAATGACGTGCAGGACACAGCACAACTGCTGTGATCTATTGATCATATTATTATAATTTCACTGTTTTTTTAAATGTATTTATTTTATAGGCCTATTTATTTGACCTTTATTAAGTGCTGCATACAATTATTATTTATATTATTAATAATATCAACAGGCCTACCTACAATTTATAATTTTCCACTCATCTTTGCCAGTGTCAATCACCTCAAATAGGCAGATGTTTCTTACCTTGACAGCTTTGATGTTATTTTTATTAGAAAACAAATAAATGGAATATCTGTGGTATTTCAAATTAAAACAAAGTGTGAAGACTCAATTACTACTTTTGCAAACCACTAGTAAAGATAAACAAATATGTGCCAGGAATCAAGTGTTGATATAGTAGTGGGGGATATAGTAGTGGGGATATAGTAGTGTTGATATAGTAGTGTGGGTATAGTAGTGTGGATATAGTAGTGGGGATATAGTAGTGGGGATATAGTAGTGGCGATATAGTAGTGTGGATATAGTAGTGTGGATATAGTAGTGTGGATATAGTAGTGGGGATATAGTAGTGGCGATATAGTAGTGTGGATATAGTAGTGGGGATATAGTAGTGGGGATATAGTAGTGGGGATATAGTAGTGGGGATATAGTAGTGGGGATGGCCGTGCCAGGCTAGTAATCTCTACTACACAATGAGGCCTGCTGGTGGTCATATTTGTCTGGGTCATACAATTCTATGTGATATAGCTGACCCGACCCCGGCCCCCCATCACAGTCAGGAACGACAATGTGGCCCCCAGAGAAAAAAGTTTGGTGACCCCTGGTCTAAATTGTCAAGTTTAAATCAAAGTTTTCTATTTATATTTATTTACTGACATGTTAAGGATTTCACTTTGTGAAAGTGTGTTTTGTCGACCCGATGAAGGCATATGACACTGTACCAAGACCATTGGTCTTTGCAGTACTGAGGTGGTTCAACATCAGGGAGAGAGATGTCACACTGGTGGAGGCAACTTACGAGGGTGCCGAAGCCAGAGTTAGGACTTGTCATGGGCTGACCAAACCATTTGAGATGAAAATTGGACTTCGTCAGGACAGTGCACCAAGCCCTCCCCTTTTCATCATTGTTATTGAATACATCAGTAGACTGAGCAAGGTAGATAGGCCCCAGGGTAAACTGTTTTATGCAGATGACTTGGCACTAATATCAGTCAAACAGTCCCTTGCAAAACATGGTCACCAAATGGGATGATTTCTTCTCGATTTTTGGCATGGCCGTCAGTATTGAGAAAACTGAGATGGTACGTTTCTCAAGAAATGATACCCAGAGTACCCCAATAGTCATCAGAGGCACACAGCTTGAAGAGAAGCTGGCTCTCAAATATCTTGGAAGCATTATTTCCAAAAACGGCAAAGCAAAAGAGGAGATCACCCACAGAAAGCAAGCGGCAGCATGTGCCTGGAAGAAGATCTCACCTATCATTTATGACAAAGACATCAGTCTACATATTAAAGGCAAAGTGTACAAGACCTGTCAGACCCAGCCTGCTATATGGAATAGAAAGACTCAATGCCCAGAAGAAGAACGATGAGTGCCTAATAGTCACAGATAATACCTATCTCAGAAAGATCACGAGAAAGCAACTGGTTGACAAGGGGCCTTTAAAAATCTTGCATCAGGCAATGGCAGTGAGACCAATTGAGGAAGACACTGAATCAGCCAGGTTGCGCTGGGCTGGACATGTCTTCCGAATGCCCAAAGATAGACTACCCCGTTGGGCATTCGAACATACTGTGGAAGGCAGGAGAAACAAAGGACGTTCCCAGATGAGGTGGAGAGACACCATCAGCCGACACCTCGTGGGAAAAGGATTGACCCTGGATAAGGCCATGAACCTTGCCCAGGATAGACAGAAGTGGAGGAAGATAGCCGACCCACGACCCCCCAGATGCATGTCTCCTGAGAGATGCTGAAGATGATGATGATGTTAAATAAATATAAATTTCCTCTCAGGATTATTAAAGTATTTCTGATTTCTGCTTCTGAAGATACATCTGCATTACTTTTATAAATTACTTTAATATTTTTTATTATACATTAGTGTAACTTATTTTTTCATAATTGTAATATATTCCATCCATCCATTATCTGTAGCCGCTTATCCTGTATAGGGTCGCAGGCAAGCTGGAGCCTATCCCAGCTGACTATGGGCGAGAGGCGGGGGACACCCTGGACAAGTCGCCAGGTCATCTCAGGGTTGACACATAGAGACAAACCATTCACACCTATGATCAATTTAGAGCTAACAATTAGCCTAACCTGCATGTCTTTGGACTGTGGGGGAAACTGGGGCACCCACAGGAAACCCACGCAGACACGGGGAGAACATGCCAACTCCACACAGAAAGGCCCCCATCAGCCACTGGGCTCGAACCCAGAATCTTCTTGCTGTGAGGCGACAGTGCTAACCACTACACCACTGTGCCGCCCAATTGTAATATATTACAATATATAATATAGTTTAAGCACTTTCTGTTACATATTTTTGTATATTTTATATTGTAATTATTTTCTTTTTTCTGTCACTACTATGTATCTGTTTTACGTTATTTTTGACTACCTTTTACTTTTTTTATTTCTGTTTTTCCCACTTTTTTAAATTGAATTTTAAATGTATAAAATGTCTCAGACCTTCAGTTTTCATTTACAGTTTCAAATAATAGTAAAAATAATAAATACTAATAACGCACTCTAGTGGGAAATATTTTTGGTAGACATTGAGGAAACTTTAGGTTAGTACACAATACAGAGAAATTCCATGACAGGAAATTATCCTTCAGGATGTTTTTTCTTTTCTTCACATACTTGACAAGAGTTTATAATAGGAAATCAGTTTGACTGCTACTTGATTGATTGATTGATTGATTGATTGATTGATTGATTGATTGATTGATTGATTGATTGATTGATTGTAATAAACATGCAATACAGTCAAAGTCCAGATGCCTGCGACTGCTCAGAACACTGTTTGGGAAAAGTCTGAGTGGATCCTCTGTATCAGTGCACTCAGCAAATATGTTTAGCACAAATGACTTAATTGTCTGACTACCACTGATAACTAGGAATAGATAAATGATTTTATAAATATATTATATTCACAATGCAAGGGTGTCATGATGGCATTCTAAAGTTGCTGGCAGCCATTTCTTCTTCTTCTTTGGCCATCCTTCGATTTTGATGATGACTGTATTTGGAAAAACAATAACTCTTAATATGCCTTGCACAGTGCTAAGACGTACGGATGTGATCCCACCATACAGTCTCTCTGGGCATCCAAAATCTGATACCAAATGTGCAACAGACTTGCTGGATAAGGAGGCTGCTCCACAGTGACAACTAACTAATCTGTTGATGCCATCCATTGACCATCATACTGGTTCCTCCACAAGCCACCAAGACGGCTGTACCATTGATCCTCTTGGATTCATTTGCCACAGACACCAGCAGATGCCCTGCTGCCAACATCCTCTTCGAGTTTAGTTTAACAACATATTCAGTGTCAGAATGCAGATTATTTCCTTTTCCCTGAAAACCCTGTAACCCAAGGACCCACTCAGCTTTATGGCTCACTAGCCAGTCATACACCAGATAATAGTGATCATGTGCACAGTTTATAAAGATTAATTGGTTTTGTGTGGGAACTTCACACAAAACCTCTTCTCTCCACCTGCTTGCAGTTTAACCTCGTACCCAAGGCTTGGTGTCAGTCCATATAGGGTTGGTTGCTGTGCAACTCAGAACATGAATTGCTCTTTTGCATAACACTTGTCATGACAGAATTCACTGTGCTAGTGTGCAAAGATTGTATGGTGTTAAAGGAAAATTTCTCTATTGAGGACAGCAACCACCTGATCTTCTTCTCCTCCTCATGGGCAATATGCACAGACATGTTGCTCCAGGAAGTCCAGGTTGCAGCAGCACAGACATCACCATAGACCTTCTCCTGGTTCTACTGTATAAGGTAATGTTCCCAGCAGTGTGAGTGTGGCAGTCATCTCCAAGCACCTTCCAGGGTATCCTTAATGTGAATCATGTTCCTCATGACATTGTTGGCATACGCTATCCAGGCGTGTCACATTATCCCTGGTGTTTGGGCGGGGTGTGGTTGTATGAAGCCCAGATAACAGCCAGGGATCATTGTCATTTGGAACTGGCCCTGGCTTGGTGAGAAGGATCCAAGGACAGATGCCTGCATGCTGGCAGTTTTTTGTTTTTTGGGTGTCTGCTGCATCGTGTGGGTTGTTCTATGAGTTTGGCATGCAGATGTCCATAAATAGTCATTGATACCAACAACCATGTCACAGTTAAAGCCACAGAGATCACATTTCCCCCCGCTCCTGTGTTTGATGTGAACAGTAGCTGAAGCTCTTGACCTGTATCTGCATGATATTTTGAACTGTGCTGCTGCCACATGATTCGCTGATTAGATAACTGCAGGTGTACAGGTGTTCCTAATAATGGACAGTGAGTCTATATTATATGGGCAGCATTAGTTTAACAGCACCAGGGTCCCCAGTTTGATCTTGAGCTCAGGTTATTGTCTATTGTCTGTTTTGCATGTTCTCCCTATATCTACATGGGTTTCTTCTGGGTTCTCCTGTTTCCTCCCAACAATTAATAGCTCTGAATTTGAGCTTGATTTGAGCCCAAGGTTTCACTTGTGAAGACTACATTTGTTGTTAAAAAGGATAAACCAACATGAAGACACAGAGAAAAACAAGTCATTTTTGAGCTGAGAAAAGAAAGAAAATTGATTAGCGCCATTGCATTGGACACAGCCAATACAACTATTTGAAATATGCTGGAGAAATAAGGAAATCACTGGTGTATTAACAACTGTCAGTCCTACGTGCTGTGGCGCGTGGACCTGAAGGTGCGCCCCGGGCTGCACACATGTCGAGCAGACTCCAGCACACGCGCCATTAATGACGCGCAGCTGAACTTAATTAAGGAGCTATATATGCACCTATTTTAGGACTGTTCAGATGCAGTATCACTGCGAAGTATTGCGTGACGTCAGTACGCATTACCGAGCCTTTCTACCCTTGTTTCTGATTTCCTGGCTTCCTGATTGTTGTTCCTGTTTCTCGTTCTCGTTCTGCCTCTGATATCCTGTTTGTGCCTCGCCCGACCCTTTGGTTGTTTTACGTTTTAGATTTAGCCTGCTGAATTGGACTGTTTGCCTGTGTGTGTTTGTTCACTGTAAATAAACATAACTGTTTATTATAACTGCTTCTGCACTTACATCCACCTACCTCGTACCTGACAACAACCAGACAATGAACAGGTTAGCCAAGGAAAACAACAGCAGTTGATGGCAGAAAGATTGTGAGAGCTGTCACCAAGAACTTCCCCAGGATAGGGGTGAAGGCATCACAACACTGTTTGAAGAAAACTTTTGAGAACAGAAATACAGAAGCAATACTACAATATGCAAACTACTCATCAGCAGTAAGAATCAGAAAGCTAGACCGAAATTCGCAAAAAAAGACAGAGATGAGCCAGAAAGGTTCTGGAACCAAGATTACCTTTGTCCAAAGTGATGGACAAGCCAAAGTACTGAGAAAGAAAGAATCTGCTTATGATCCAAAACATATGAGCTCATCAGTCATGCACAGCGGATGTCGTGTCATGGCTTGGGCTGGCATGGCTACTTTTGGAAAAGGCTCACAAATCACTGATGGTTCTGGAACTCATGATGATAGGAGCAGAATTAATTCAGAAATCTAGAGAAAGATTTTGTCTGACAGTTTACAGAGAAATGCATCCAATCTAATCTGGGAGGAACTTCATCATGCAACAATTATAATGACCCAAAAACACTGCCAAGACAACAAAGGACTTCATCAGGGGAAAAAAGTGGAAAGTTTTGGACTGGCCAAGTCAAACACCAAACCTTAACCCAATTCAGCACGCATTTCACCTCCAGAAGAGGAGACCGAAGGGACAACCCCCCCAAAATAAACAAACAACAACTGAAAGAAACTACGGAATAACCCTGAAAAGCATCACAAATGAAGAATGGGACAGTTTGGTGATGTCAGTGGGTTATTCCCTTGATGCAGTTGTTGCAAGCAAGAGATATGCAACCAAATAAGAAATGCTATTTACTTTAAGACTTTCTGTCACAATACTTTTGTTCACAAAAAAAAAAAAACTGGTTGGTTTGCCAAAAAGGTGCCATTTTTTAAGTTGTTCTACACATCTAGATGTGAATATCAGGAAACAAAAGCTGAAATTCTAATCTATTATGCTGTATTCATCTTTTGACCTCAGACACAAAATGTCTTCAGTGTATGACAAAAACAAATGAATTGACCTTAATGTTCTAATACTTTTGGATGAC